>NC_084513.1:25259104-25426604 GCF_024500385.1 Phyllopteryx taeniolatus | reverse complement strand
TCCGTAAAATTGCTTCAATTTGGAGCCGAGAGGGAGATTCACAGGGTTCCGCAGCTTAATTGATTGGTAAAGAGAAGCCCAGATACGGATGCTGGCTAAGCGGGCGTCTTTGTGCTCCCACTTGGCATCAAACTGAAGCACATTGTCGCATCGTACTGTGCATATGTCCAGTGCGTCCTGCTAGTCACATGATTTAATTAGCTACTCAACTGCTCTCGACATATCAGTTTGTCTGTGCAGCTGGCGGCGACGTAGCTGCCTCACCCCAGGGCCGTAGCTAGCCATTTGGGGGGCAAAGGCAAACACAGCCCCCCCCCCCCTCCAGGTACTATATTTCAATACTGACAGTGTGAATTTGAGAAAAGTGTCATATTTCCTGAGCTACATAAAGTCCTTAAAAGGTTTCTTGAGGGTTATTATCGGATCATCTCAACACTTTTACTGTAATTGATAAGAACAATATTCACCATTGAATGCAGTTGACCGTTTCAACAGCTTTTTGATTCTCACATCGTAGCGATGGAAGCATCACTCGTGTCACTCTCCTTTTTATCATTTTTACTTGATCAAATCAAAGCTAGAAATGATTAGCAATTGTGATTATAGAGTAATTATTAGGCTGTGCAATGTAACATTATCCACAATTATTTGTATCCTATTACATAATATACACCAATAATTGTCCTGCAGTACTGTTCTTCACAAAATTTGAAAGAATGGAAATTCAGACGGCAGCTGCCCAACCCTTGCCCATCCTTGGCAATACCTGGAAAAGCCTTTAAAATGGTCGGATGTCAAGACAACTCCTGTCGAACGTACTGTACTTTTTTTACTTTTACTGAAGCAAAAAGTTTGTATTGATACTTCAACTTCCACAGAAGTCTTCTTAAACCCTAATATCTAGACTTTCACTTGAGTAATGAACATGAATACTTCTGGCACCTCTGAACATTAACGCAATGCATCCCCAGTTAACCCAGTTAACGATAGCAGTGTAGAACCAGTGCAGTGGCGCATTCAAAGGTTTTGCATTTCAACCCAGGCCCGCCATCCTCAACATCTCTCCCTGCCTCACCCCGCTCTTTATTTAGAATTTAGTGTGCTGAATAATCATGCCCGAACATTGGCAGCAAGTTGCGCACACGCCTCGTCTCATGTGGAAAACTATTGCGCCGTGGCCACACCTTCGTCTTCTTGCGACGTGCGGTCTTGTCTGTGCGGCCTTGAGTAATGATTTGCTTCTCTGCCAGCCTGCCTCCTTCCACGGCCCCCTTCCACAGGTGAGGACAAGCTGAAGCAGCCCATTATCCACACAAGCCCACCCAGGTGTCCTAACTGCTAATATTCACGAGCAACCTCACTCTGCTGGGTCAGGCAAGACGTGACAGGGCCAGTTCAAAACAGCCTGAAATAATGGATGAAAAGAAAAATCATGAACGGGACCATTAGTGGCAAAAAGCTCATTTTCTTTGTAGGTGCCGCTGTATGCTTTCAACATTGAAATCATCTATCGCAGTGGTTCTCAAACTTTTTACACCAAGTACCACCTAAAAAAAATAGCTCCGGAATGACTGACATTAGCTTTTTTTTTTTTTTTTTTTTTTATTCCTCAAAAGTATGTTTCAAATCATAAACTTTTTCAACATAGGAAAATGAAAAACAACTACTAAAATAATGATTCCATTTGAATATATTGCACATAGAAGTTAAATCAAATTAAACTTGATAAAACACCTTGCAGATGTTTTTGCTGTTGTTGTGGCTGTGCATTACCACTATTTTATGGTCACAAGTAACTGTAAAAACATGCATATTGTTCTCTCTCTCTCTCTCTCTCTCTCTCTCTCTCTCTCTCTCTCTCTCTCTCTCTCTCTCTCTCTATATATATATATATATATATATATCACACACACACTTTATCAAGAAGTCTCAGCAAACAGCTTCTTCATTCAGTCATTTTAGTGGTTAAAGCAAATAATGTTTCTGTCAGGTACCTTGCATGTGTTTTTTTTTGTTTTTTTCCCACTTGAAAATTTAAATGGTGGCAGGTGTATGTGGACTCCCACTGAACTTGAGTTTGAATGTGATCTATTACTTCTGAACACATGCCAGTTATAAGAAAATAATGGAGCAAATTGTATTCAGGACAGCTCACAACCTCCAAAATAAAGCTACATTACACTAAATTGCCTGTAGGTGTGAATGTGAGCGCGAATGGTTGTTTGTTTGTATGTGCCCTGCGATTGGCTGGCAACCAGTTCAGTGTGTGCCCCGCCTCCTGCCCGATGATAGCTGGGATAGGCTCCAGCACGCCCGCGACCCTTGTGAGGAGAAACGGATGGATGGATATACTTGTCACTTCTATTCCTGATCATTTCTTTGAACCCTCCACTGTATCTCTGATTGTGAATCATAGTGTCACTCTATTCTTGTTTCTTTGAACGCTCCCCAAATTTTGAAGCGTTCTGAAACTTGGACCTGCTGAGGCAAGTACCGCGCATGGCACTGAGGGAGGTTAGTTAAACGGACTCCTTTATGCGATCACTGCGCACTTAATAGCCAACGGTATCGGGAGGCCTGCTATTTGATGTATTGCTTAGCATGGGGGTGGTTGTGTGTGTGTGTGTGTATGTGTTTGAGCTGACATACTAAAGAAATGTAAGCTGGTCTGAACAAGTTCATGTGTGAATGTAAAGCTGCGGTTTACATGAGGCAGAGGCGTGGGGCGCCATGAAGAGGGGGCCATCTTTGGTGGCCACATGTTGACACTGACAAACACTAATGAGTGTGCAAACAAAGTAATTAACCACTTTTAGGGCATTGCTCTGCTGGAGAACTTGTGCCAAGTTGCCTGAAATAGAAACCTTTCAAGATGCCTTTGGGATAAATTTGAAGACATAATTGAGCTCTCGTTGGCAGTATTTTTTTTTCTTCCGCCGCTAAGGCCACCATCACCTTTAGACTTCTGGAATCTCTTCTTTGTGCCCTTTTAGAAAGTGGCTAGTTTCATGTAAATGGCTTTTACCACCCCCCCCCCCCCTCCCCCCCATCATGCATTTTTCTGGAAAGCCACGTGTTTCAATGCGCGGCTGTCTCCCAGTGCCTCACAAGGGGCTTTGTGCTGTCACTCTTGGGGTACATGCACTGGAAGGAGGAGGGAATGGGTGGGGTTCAGTGGGGTGCTAACAGTGAACTCAATGAACCCCCTAGGGGTCTTGGCTGTGTTCACCATCCAAACACCTTTTCACTTACATCCTCGCCCTTTTATGTCGTCTTCCTCAGCTCAGATCTCTTCCATCTCTCGCGCTTTGTCCCTGTCACTTACAAATTGGGGCCTCACTTACAGTATCAAGCCGAACGGGATTCTTACTCGAGCGTATACGCGCAAAAGCCGAAAGTAGCGTCTGACAAAAAATAATCAGACCTATCAACTATGCGTATGCACCTGTAGGATATCTTCTTCCCTTGTTAAGTAGCAATCCACTCATATTCAATCAAAAATAGTCCAAATTAAATGTCATTTTTTAAAAATATAATTTCATCAATAACATTTAAGGCACTAGTAAAAAAAAAAAAAAATATATATATATATATATATTTTTTTTTTTCTTTCTAAAAGCTATTGATGATTTCAAATTTCA
This sequence comes from Phyllopteryx taeniolatus, assembly GCF_024500385.1. NCBI lineage: Eukaryota > Metazoa > Chordata > Actinopteri > Syngnathiformes > Syngnathidae > Phyllopteryx > Phyllopteryx taeniolatus. The sequence continues at coordinate 25,422,963 of NC_084513.1, read as the reverse complement.
GGCACTCATAGTGAAGGCAATCCTTACGAACAGAGCAAATGGTCGTGGCCCACTGAAATGCAATTCTTCCGGAATGGGAAAGACAAAAGTGCAACACGATAAACACATAAACAGCTTCATAAAAATTGTGGGAGTTGCAAAGTTTACGTGTTCCCCTTCAACCTCTGTGGATAAAGAGCATAAATGGTCCTAACTCATTAAACCCATTACTCTCGTATATTTATACTATCGTTATAACGGTAAAGAGACACAATAGTTTCATGACTTTTCACAAATGTATACATATTCATTATTATGTCATTATCTACTATTGTGTGAATCCAAAATGGCTGCCTCATGCTGGATCCCAGATCCCTCCGGTGTATTGCAACAACATAATGGGGCTCTCTTCAGTGCCATTGACGGAAAAAAGACTGATTGAAAATGGACCTTTGGTAAAAGAAGCATAAAAGAACACTAAGATGCATTTGTCTTAGTTTTCATGGAAAATGCATACGAAACAATAAGAGAAACATTTTATATATCTAAAAATGTAATCAGCATCTTCAGAAAACATGTTGCAAATCATAACATTTGGGACACGTAACCGTAAAGACATTGTGGCATTTCGAGTTAGAAAAATAGAACTTTACAAAACTATTTTTCAGAGAAATAATTATGATCTTTTGACGGATAATAAATCAATAATTCAAATACTCGTATCAGTAAGATTAATTGCTTTTCAAAAGGAAATTGGGTGGGGAATGACTTTACTTTTATGAATCAAATTATATGAAAATGACCCATAAATAAGCTACGCTAATCAATGCTATATGAAGGGTGAATCATAAAAAGGTAGAAACACAATTTCACAATTGAGAGTGAAAATGAAGTGAGGTGGAGGCGAGGTAGGGCATATTGTTTGATGGACTCGGTAGCGGCGCAACGAACAAAAGAAAAGACAGCGAGTGGCAGGAGGACGGTTCAACTGAGAGGACAGTAGAACAAATAAAAACAAAAAAAGTGGTCTGAAAGCAGAGGCCCAAAAATGACAAGACAAGAGCGTTGCTGCTACTGGTGGGCTCAGGGGCACACCTGCGCTCGACACGGGGATAGCGTCGGGTGGACCTCTCTCGCACTGGAACCAGTTCGGCTCTCGGGACTCGAAATTGCCTTATGAGCCAGTTATCGTGCGCCGGGAAATGTCCGCGGTCGCTGAACGCTCGCTCCCTCCTAATTCTTCCAACTATTCCATCGACAATGTCACACCCTGTAAAGTACACATGCACATGATTGCATGATGAAAGAAGATCGTGCGGGTGTTGATATAGTCGTACAATGCGGCAAGTTTGAAGCCCCTTTTTTTTAAAATGTCTATACAGTTCAAAGGAGAATACAATTGGCGTTCATAAATCAGCATGAGAAAACAAATTGCTTGAATGAGCAACAAAACCAAGAGGATAACTCGAAGAAAGCTCGACACAGCAAAATCCAAATCCCTAAATATGCAATATTGTTTTCGCAAAACTGTGTAGTGTATTGCATGAATGAGCTCATTGCAAGATAAAATTCAATACAAACAATATGCGGGAGGCTTCGTGGAACCTGTGAATACAACAGGATTTGTTCACATTTGAAATTTGCGGCGTTTGAAGCACAATATAGCGAAGGGATGACGAGACTAATTGTACAGAAAGAAAGACTTTTTAAAAATGAATTTAATTTAAGTGCCACGTTCTCCGTGATTGTACTGATGATGTTTTCTGCGTGCGTGTGTGTGTGTTTGTCCACAGATGAGTACACGTCGTCAAAGTCCAGTCTTTACTTCCTGATCTCAAACGAAGGCAGCCAAAACCTGTACGTGTCACAGGCAAACTTGTGGCTCTTCTTCCGGGTGTTGCCAGCCGGTCCCGAGAAAGGCCTCCGAAGGAAGGTGACAGTCAAGATCCATTACCAGGAAGCCGGAGTTGGGAGCAGTGTCGAAGGAGTGCCAGGAGGAGGTGGCGGAGGGGTCACGGGGCGCTGGGCCCTCGTGGAGAAGCGTGTTGAGCTGAAACGCAGTAGCTGGCATACTTTCCCCCTCTTGGAGGCAGTGCGGGCAGTGTTCGGCAAAGGTAGCCGTCGACAGGACCTGGAGGTCCGCTGCGAAGGGTGCGAGATGGCCGGAGTGGCTCCAGTGTTGGTGGACCCAGGCGACCCGTCCCACCGGCCCTTCCTGGTGGTCCGCGCGAGACAAGTGGACGGAAAGCACCGCATTCGCAAGCGGGGGCTGGAGTGCGACGGCACTAGCGGGGGCCTCTGCTGCCGGCAGCAGTTTTACATCGACTTCCGTCTCATTGGCTGGAACGACTGGATCATCGCGCCCGCGGGCTATTACGGCAACTACTGTGAGGGCAGTTGCCCAGCTTACATGGCCGGCGTGCCGGGATCGGCTTCGTCCTTCCACACGGCGGTCGTAAACCAGTACCGCATGAGAGGAATTAGCCCGGGGTCGGTCAACTCCTGCTGCATCCCCACCAAACTGAGTACTATGTCCATGCTCTACATTGATGATGCGTACACTATTGTCAAGAGAGATGTGCCCAACATGATTGTGGAGGAGTGCGGTTGTGCTTGAGTCCTCTTCGGCCGTGAATTCTCTTTCAACTCTCAGTAAAGGGTTTTGTACAAACAGGACATCTTGTACAATATACATATACAGTACAAGACAAAACTATTGCTACTGTATGTGCAGGCAAGACACACTGTAGTATCATCTGGTATGAAAATGTGCGGCGGTTCGGTTGCACATGTTCATATGAGTGTATGTATTTATCAGACTGAGTGATATGCTCGCTGTCTGAGTTGGAGCGAGACAGCATAGGGAGTTCAAGGGAATGAAGATCACCAAAAGGTACTTTGCTCGATTTTGCCATTTGTCCTATTTTCAATATGATGGCCTAGCACCACCGACTGAAAGAAGATAAGCATTTAAGGAAAGTGACATGATTAGCCAATGACATTGTTGGCTTTGTCCCCAGACTCCCCAACCTGTTCCTCAGGCCCCTAAGTACCTAAGTACTTTAAGCACATGGCAGACTGATTTTTTTTTTGTTTCTTTCTAAAGCACTGACAATTCATCAGCTTACACAATTCAGAACACGAGCACTTCGCCAGAATGCCGACGGACGCAGTCTGACTGTCCTGTGGCGGACTTAGACCAGCGGCGCTAAATGCCTCACGGGATTCTTCCCTCTGCACCGCAGCGGCAAAAGAAAGTCCTCCGCAGAGCTGCTGTCGTTATGTTCACTGCTAATTTGCAGGCCTCGAACCTCAGCTGCCTGCCGACGGAGAGTGCGGGCGGCAGGCCCCCGTAGCCAGGAGATGACCCGGACGAGACGGAGCTCAGAAGTGCACTTCACTTGCGCACCGGGAGTGATCGGGACAGAACTCATTCCTCCTGCCCGTCGAGGGTTTGGAGAAGCCAGCGCTCGGACGCGGAGACCCTAGTTCCGGTGGGCTGCCACAGTGCAGTGCAGCACTTGGAGGAACTGAAACGCACACCCTGATTAGCACTTGTATAAAGAATTGCCTTCCGAGCGGTACAGAGTGTCCTGTCATATCACTAAATAAGTGCCACGTGAGCTATGCAATGTATAGTAAACTATACCCGTACTACAATATGCCCTGTTAGACTGAATGATCTTTTCTCCGCATCTCGTTTGCTTTCTCCCTCTTTCCTCTCCACTTCTCGACTCTTAATCAATACTTGAAATGTTATCTTTCGCATCCTTTCGAAAGCGAATGATTGTTGTGATGTTTGCACTGAAAAGTTGCAGGATTAGTGAAACAAAAACTGCCATTGAAAAAGTTATTTTTATAGGAAGTAAAGAAACTGAATTTTGTGTCAGAGGTATTTTACATAACTAATGGAACCAAAGAGGCCATGGTTTTAGCTGTTGTACCAAGGGGGCGTGGTCATTGAGTGTGTGATACTGTTTTGATCATTTGCAAAAGGCCTACTCGTATCAGGGTACAATAAACGATTCAACACTTTTCATCTTCCATTACATTGTTTTTGTTTTCAGTATTCTATTTAATAAAACACTATTTTAGTTGCTCTTTCAGAATTATCTAGCCAAATAAATGACGTCTGTACAGTTTATGTGAAATAAAATGTTTTCTTAAGATATTTTGTAACTGTAAAACAGACTTTCCGTGTCTTGTTTTTTTTGTTTTTGTTTTTTTTGTTCCACAGGAAAATGGGTTGGTGTCGTGCTTGAATCTGTCAGAGCCCAAAACATTTTTCCTCAGGAGTTTTGGGCTTATTCCAACCCTCCAACTTAAAAGGTGTGGCCAAACAAAGTGTGTATTATATATATATATATAACACATGCTTCACACTTCTGTCTTGGTTGTGAACACATGACTTGCTGCCATCTGTCAGGACTGATTCGTTCATCAACTAGATTAGCAAGTACAATTATGATTAAGATGATGGGTTTGAGCACCAGGTGTATTAGCAGCCAACACGCAGATTCACATACCTGCCTGATTTCAATTCGTCTGCAGTGTGCACCAGGGATGGTTTTTCTCTTTTTTTTTACAATACAATGTTAGTGTTAAAATGGGTTAAGGTACAAGTTATTAAGGAATCAATACATCTCTAAGCATTGTCTTGTCTTGTTTTGCTTAAAACATGCAGATCATTTGCTTTTATGGAGGCGTAAGGAAATCAGAACGTATTTACAGTTGACTCATATGGACTTTAAAATTATATTTAAAAAATAGCTCAAAATATTTTCACCTTCTATTTTGTGCGCTGGCCAGATTTTATTTTCTTTTTTCCATTGGGCATGTAATTATCTTGTGACTTCTGCATGGTTGTGAACTTTTAATGAATACATTTTCCTCTTTATGACAATGGTTAATTCCAATCAGTCGAGAGCAAGAGTGCTATGAATTTTTATTTTTTTTTACTATTGTACTATTAAAAGGTGCTTAAATGTTAAGTGTCTCACTTAACTCTGTAAAAAAAAAAAACGTATGTAGAAAATGAGGTGGCCAAACCTCACGTCAGAATTTTCTCAATTGTGTGTTTCGTTGAAAGGAAGAAAAAAAAAAAAAAAAAATCTCCAGAGAATAGCTTCACTAGCATCTAAAGAACCCCAGACATGACAGTATAGATATGACATGCACAAAAAGTGCTCATTTGTGGCCGTGAGATATTTTCTACCCATCTGATATAATGTGCGTGCAAAATACAAATTTGCGGGTTCAATTCTCATGAGCAACTTTGGCATCTCCGTAAGCAAACAACTTTGCTGGAAACTGCAATGCCCGGTGTCCCTAAAGGCAAGTGTCATTTAGTAGTCTGTTCTTGCCAATATCCTGCAATGTCACTTTTTCTTCTTTGTAGCTTATTCCCAGCCTAAAAGAACATTCAAATCTATGACTGTAGTCCTTGTCCATTTGTTTTTAGCCCCGGCCTCCACCTCTACCTTCATGTTACCAGATGAGGAAGGTGCTCTCAATTTGCTTTCTCAACTGCCCAGTTAGGCGCTACAAATTAGTATTGCGTGGCCACAAATTAGCATATTGTTTCCACAGTTCAAAAAAAAAAGCAAATCCCCATTTTTTATTTATTTATTTATTTATTTTTTAATTTGAGCACCTGCTCCTCCAATGGACACCCCTGGTTTGCACACAGTCGAGCAGTCGTGAGATGGCTATCACTGTGCCTTGGCCACATTCCCGCTCTGGATTTGCATGCACAAGCTTAGGTTTAACATTGCAAAAACTCCAGGTTTCATCTGTCAACATCTGCCTGTGCCGACACCTAACAACAGCTACACTAGAGTATTTGCAATGTTTTGGTTCCGTCTATACCGGAGCGTGTATCCCGAGATAAATGCTTTAAATAGATCTATCAGGATCGGCTGATGAGCGCAATGAGATTTGTTTGGCCGTAGGGCAAATAGCGCGTAAGGGAGGGATCAGTGCAACTTAATACCTGAACCTCGATGGAAGGATGACTCAGCAACGGAAAATCTAAAGGGAGAAAACAAATCAATATCAAGAAAAAGAAAATGTGGGTCCCAAATGAACAAAAATGGTGAATTTCTTTGGGACAAATCAATGTTGTGTCGCTGTCCCTTGCGAGATCTCCACAGAGGAACTGTCAGGAAATAAGATGCACACAATCCTGTTCCAGGTGTGGCACATTATTTGAGTCATTTCATATCATTTATCATATCAATAAAAGGGGAAAAAAACACGGCTCACTCAGTTTCCTTTTTGAAAATCGTTGTACGTGTCCATCAAAAGGTCAGAATTGTTTCTCAGAACAAAAATATTCTAAAGTAGTATTTTTCAAACTTTTAATGCCACGTCTTCACCGTGAGGTTTCTACAATTAAGTTTCATGATTTGCAACATGTTTTCTGAAGATACTGATTACATTTCTGGATATATAGGATTTTTTTTGCTTAATATGCCTCTTCCATGAAAACTAACAAATGCATCTTAGGGTCTTCAGATTTCTTTTTTTTTTTTTTTTTTACAAAAATGGTCCTTCTCTGTCACGCAACCTGCCTTTACCGTTAATGCCTCATGTTCTTGTAATACACCAGAGGGATCTGTGAGCTGAAGTGGCAGCCATTTTGCAGTCGCACAATAGCAGACAGCAAAATGAATGGTGTATGAATTTGAATTTGTGAAAGTGTCCGAACTATCGCTTGCCTTTCCCATTATTATGAGCAAATTATATGAAAATGACCCCTAAATTACCCATCAAGTATCATCCTTTTACGCCAAATGGTTTACAGCATCTGACATGCATTTTCCCAGTCATTCACGCACGCTTGCTCTATAAACATGACACTACACTACACACACACACACACACACGCACGCATACAACCCCTAGGTATCAGCTTGAACAAATATTGTCGCTCTGCTCCCCCCCCCCCTCATCTAATACCGCCACAGGTTGAGGTCATGACAGCTGCCAAGTTGACGGGGTCAACTGGTTTATCACTGCAATAGCTTTCATTCTCCCGATCCAGCCTGGTACGCACTCACTAATGAATTTATGACTATTCATTGCCCGGGGTTGAGCATTCCTCTGCATCACATTGCTTATATTTAGCCGAGTGACATACAAGAATGCACTAAATGTGCCCATCGTCATCTTTCACAGTAGTCCCTTCAAATAATCCACCAATGTAATGCTAGACGTGCATCTTCAATTCCATTGAACACGTAAGACCTTTTTTTTTTTTTTCATAGTAGTACTTTGATAACAAATCAGTTCATCCGGATTTCTATTATGCATGATTTAAGCGGGACTTCATGTTTCAGCTTTTTTGGAGATCATGTCGAGGCACTCTTATTCTAAGGATTTATGGTGCAGGGCCCCCTAAGACAGGAGGCTTATTCCTCTCCTGTTTACTTCTCCCTACAACCCAAAGTGACATTTTGACCTTTGAAGAAACGTGGACTGTGGTCTCTGCAAGCTCTCTCACAGGCGGATTACTTGAGGAGTAAAATGGCTTTGCAACATGAAAGCATATTTGTGAACGCTAATGAGCAAAAAACTTCATTAATCCAATTATTCTTAATGGCTGCATTTTTCTCCCTGCATTTCTTCTCTGTTCTTTTTCTTTGTCATGTTAATCAAGCCAACAGCAGCGAGAGAGAAAAAAAAAAAAAAAAAACATTCCAGCTAAACGGTACCTCCTGCAACATGTAAACCTCTAACAGGTTTTCGGTAAAATACTTCGGAGCAGGAGCTTTGTTTTCAACATTATGCATGCACATTATTGTCAGTTTATGTACATTTGGGGAAGCATGTGCATTTTGGATGATTACTACGAGCTGAAAGACATTCAGGTTGACAACAAAAGCAACACTTGACTGGTCACGCGTGGCCAACAAGGGTGGTGTAGGAGTCCTGGGGGGGGGGGGGGTTGCGGGTGTTTTTGAACCATTAGCACTGCCTCGAAATGTTTTCATCAGATTTGTAGCTCTGTTTAACTTTCACTCTCATGAATGCTGCAGTGAAGGAGGTGGCGGGGTCACAGTGGCACAGTGCATGATGTGTAAGTGTATTTTTGTGAGTTCACATGTCATAATGTCAGGGTTGTTCCTTCCCAATTTAGCAAAACAACTGAAACCTTGTCACCACCCCCCCCAAAAACTATGTCTCCCTGTCAACCCCTAAACCTCACCTCCTCACCCCACCTTCCACCATACTGACCTCCTGACTCCTGCCAGAGTCCACAAAGCTTTCATTTGTCTATCGTGGCTAATGGTGGCCCAAGAATTGCCTCACATCCACTCAGTGAGTGGAGCGTTGCAGTGAGTGTGCGTGCGGCAAGATAGCTACACTGGATGGATGTCGTGAAGAAGGGAGCCCGCCGCGGCTCCCGAGGAGCTGCAGTCGCTTCCTCAGCCTGCCGCCATTGAGGTTTGGCAGTAGAGGGTACAAGAGGGGCAGAGTGCACAGGGACTCGGGAAGGTGAACTAGGAAAAACGGGTGGTATGGAACGAGGTGGCTTGGTGGCAGGTTTGGGTCGAACAAGGTGTGGGAACGGGTGAAACTTCGGGACAGGGGGAAAAAAAAACAGGACAAAAATTTGACCTTTAGTCGGGCACCTCCGTCGGCCGCCACGCGGCGGTCCCGGATACATGGCCAAACGGGTGTCCAAGTAAAGGTCAGAGGGAAAGGACTTGGGCTTGGACTCACAGGGGTTGGAAAAGGGGAGACGTGACAAAAAATGATTAGGACGGGAAAAACTAGGGAAGGTATCAGAAAAATTTTAATCGGTGTCTTGAGTCAGAATCGGACGGGAGCTTAACTAAATCGGGGCCATCTTCACAATCCGGAAAATCAGAGTCTAGAAAAACAGGTGGAGGTAAAACGGTAGGGCATGGTGAATAACTCGGAAAAGTGGGGGACACAGGTGAAAAGGAAAGAGAAGACTGAACGATAGGGCTTACTGGAGGAGGGTAGGTATGGTTGGCAGACTGGTGACACCATGTTCTTCCCGCTGGGTCCTGTTTTGGTCGGTTCATTCTGTCGGGATTAGGGTCGTCGAGGAGAGGAGGGCGAGGCAAAAACGTGGAGGACCCAAGTGCGGGGAAGCAGCGAGGCGAGGGAGGCAAGGCAGGAATGCAGGAGTCTCATTTCATTTCCCATAAAAGGGCAAACAAGGAACAAGGATAAAGTCCCACAACAGATATCCAAAGTAACAAAGAAACACTTGAATAAACCAAAAATGGAAAGAAAACACGACTGGTGAAATAACTGAGTGACAACTGGTGACTACGAGGTGGCGCAGACAGAGACAATGACGTACTACAATGACAATGAACCGACAAGACCTGAAAGAATCCGGGGAACTAAATACAAAACCATTGACGAGACAACGAGGAACACCTGGACAAGACACTGAGCGGCTGGAGAGAGCTGATTGGTCCACACAAGGTAGAAGGTGGACACAAACATGGAACACAGGAAAACACGGGACAAAACACAGAACATGACAGAACCACCACTAAACCTTTTTAAAAGGTTGCAAAACAAAATTTGTTTGTTAAAACAAATATTTGTTTTCTTAAAAAAAAATGCTTGGGTATAAAAAGCTCATATGTAAAAAATATGTCCCAAAACTTCACCTATTATCCACTTTCTTTACACATCCATATTTCACTGATAGAAGCTTGTCAGTGCTGAGGTAGCAAAGGTTTCAAAGGAGATTCTTTTTGAATAGACACTTTTTCAAAGAATGCCTCCAACCCAGAATTGTAAGCAGAATTTTGGGAACAATAGTTCAACATCAACACAGAAATATTTAGGTTGGAACAAAATCAATTGTGAACTTCTCTTCAGTGTTCTGCTATTTGCAATTCACACTTTCAAGGATTCTTGCTCCATCGCAAAGCAAAATATCTGACAAGATGACCAAGGTACTGTAGAGGAGGTCAAAGGTCAAATGAGTACATGGCATCTTTTGACCCGTTACTATTTGTCAAGCAATCTTCCTCCAACATTCACGGATTATTTCTTTTTTTTTTTTCATAGCAAGAGCCTTACTGATGATATCCCAAACAAGTGGCTTGAAGTAGCTTGGGTCAAAGGTCATATTGGTGCATGTTTTTTTTTGTCAGCTCTTGTTGCGACTTCCAACTAATTTGCCTCACTGCGGAGAAGTCATTGCTTTGTTCGTGACAGTTTTATGCCCCAGTGATGCATTTTCGTATGCAACCAGTGGCCCATAACGCCCACACAGACAAGCATGACGAATATTTGAAACAAACAAATCAACATATTTAATGATTTCAGTCATTGACTATTTGGTCCAATCTGGGAGGGAATAACACTATACTCACCGAGTGCAAGAAAACAAACATTTGTGTGGATTCAACACAGCATGTGGTTTAGCAATCCCACCTTGCATCACTCTATCCATGCTCGGAAGCCCTTCTCCAAATGATGCATGCCTTTGGACATGCCATTTTTGTTTCCCCCCCCCCCCCCCCCCCCCCCCCCGGCAGAATCTGAAGACCAGCTAAATTTAGCTCACTAATGGTATTTGGAACTGATGCGAGATTTTTTTTTTCAACAATCTGTAAAAGGGAAAGGAATTCTGGTGACTAACGTCCCATGTGCTCACAGCACTTAAATGTCGAAGCAGTATGTAAACAGTGTGGCCTTTGTTTCTGTCCACACCGTTTCATAGTTTCTGTCTACATTCGAGAGGAGTACTGCCGTAACGTGGGCAAATGCCATGGGAAAATCAAAAACTACCTTCTGCAGGGATGGCACTTTGTGGAGGTGTTTGCATAAATATTAGCATGCCTTTGTGTCTGTATGGGTGTGTGTTTATCGTTTTGTGTGTCACAGGGGAAATTCCAGAAAGGGGGGTTGTAAGGTGTGGCCAAGGATCATCTCTGACCACTTTAAAGCAGGGCCATCATCAGTGTTCCTGTATGACTCTCAGCCCCAGCTGCATTTCTCTCTGAGGGTTCATTATTCTGGCAGGTGCCCTATTGTCGCTTCTTTGCGGGTCTTTTCATGAGCATACCAAAAACACAACACCGAAATATGCAGGGAGGAGAATGGGAGGGGCGGCGGCGGTTGTCCTCGTCAAAGCGGAGACGACACACACACACACACACACGCAAAAATATTCTGGCATCAAAAGAAAAGCAGAACCTTTGCTTCGATCGACTGCGTCGGCGAAGCAGAACAGGAGTGAAGTTCATGTAAATATTTGGTTAGAGTGGTCGGATACATTAGTTCTAACACCCCCTAGATTGGGACACTGCACATGTCTTGGTATTATCGCCCAGGAAAATCATTTTCTTCTGGAATACAAAGAAAAAGGAGACACTTTTGACAGGTGTTTCAATAATTGTAAAATAATTCTGTTTTAATCTGGTATGCTCTGGATTGTCGGTGCATCCTGCTTGTCTACCTTCTGACACCTCATAAATAAGTGAGTGTGCATGGCCGACAGGGAAACAATTATTTTAAGTCAATAACACTTCATGGATGAGGGTTGGGGTTGTGGCATTTAAGCCACGCAAGCCATGCTAAATTTTAATTACAGTAACAAGAAAAAAGTCTGAAGTCGAAACTTTTTAAGCTCCAGTTCGTAAGACTAAATTGCAAATTTCCCCATTGCGGGACTAACAAGGTCATCTTAACTGTTATTTTGTCTCTCATGAAGTGAATATTTTCCTTTGAGCTCGAATGAAATGCAATCTACTGTGAGGTGAAGATCAAAGAGTCTGCCTGTTTACTAAATAAAATTGTCATAAGTGGTTGTGTGCAGTGTGTGCATACAATACACACTTAGATATGAAAGATTTCACAGCATCCCTGACAATGTGAATGAAAACAATGTGTCAATCATGCAAAAGTGGAACCATCTGCCAAGAAACATCCAAAAATCCCTGGTATCTCAGGGTGATGAAGAGGGATGGTGAAATGTTTACCTCTGTTGGCAGCAGTCGCGTAGGCCAAGTTCAAGTAGATCTGGAGGCAGAGTGCCTTTAAGGAACGGAGTGATATTAAAACGATCCTGTTCACTTAGCGGCCTTGTAAGTGAGACACAAAATAAGAGCAAAAGAGTGTCATCGATGGCTTGTGGTTGAGGCCTCTTTGGGTGAGGACACAGGACTAGGTTTTGTGTTTATCGCTAAGATCAAAATGAACTTTTGCCGCCCTTGGCCCTGGTTCAGGACGAGTGAGTGCGCCACCCACAGTCTTTGATTGTCTCTAATGGCTCAGATGAAGCAGAAGAAAAGATACCGTCTGAAGCGACCCACCCACTTAAGTCTTTCTTCCCCCAACGCTTTTTTTTTTTTAAATCTGTGAATGCAGTGGCGGAACAGGATCTGCACTGCTGCCGGTCCGCTGCTGTGAGCTTAAAGGACGCAGCATAATTGTGACAGTCACAAAGTGCCATTTAATGTCTAGTAAATACTGTTGTTGACTTTCCAGGTGCATTTTGAACATTCCAAGTAGCCTTGAGAAGGATACACAAGACACTGCTGACGATGAATCAAATGTCTCTTCGCTGGCAGCACACCTCCCCGAACAAATCTTGTTTAGCCTTGTAGGACTGCCAGTTGACAAGGCTCTTTGTTTCAACATGAGCAGACACAGCCTTTAATTATACGAAAAGTGATCCAACCTCATAAAGTTGAATCATGACTCACAGTGTTTTCTCCAACCGCAGCAGATAATCGTAATGACGACAAACCAGAGCCCGGTGCCTAAAATAGGTAGCACCTTCAGGGAGTTTGCTTTTTCTCTTTTTTTAGACTATCTCACCGCAACAACCATTTGTAGGCCTGCAGACTGAGGTAATGCCCCTGGGAGAGATTCCTGATGCCTTACCTCACGCCTGTCCCACCGTGAAACGCCTGTTATCTCAGCCACTTCCTTTTCTTGACGGCATACATATCAGCTGAGGTAAGGATGGATTGGCCTGGTGCTTGAGCGCCAAGCCATCTGTACAGACGTGATTAGATTCTGTGGATGGAGAGTCAGGTGCTGGAAAGGCTAAAGTCAAAGTTCTATTTTAATAAGATGATGCTGGTTGTTTTGAAGACCTAATGTCCAACAGTATAAAACATGTTTATTTATCTTCATAAGTGTTTTTTTCCCCACCATTTGATTCTTTTATTCATCACATCTCCACAATTCTTTGAAATCCGTTTGGTACTTTTTGTTTCATCTGACTCGACTTGTCTTGACTACTTACTATTTTACTATGTTAAAATGACTCCTCTGACAAAGATCATGAAGACACGAAGACTAGTGGTGGCCTAAGACTTTTATACATTGCTGTCTTCACTGCCTTGTACGTTGGATTTTCTTTTCGTTTCTCTTCTAGTTTAAACCTGGGCTTATCTAGGAGGGACAGCATCCATCTCATCTCCAGAAAATGAGTTTTTCAGCACACCCAGAACCTGACTAACTCACAATTATTTCCTTCTATACTCTTCAGTTTGGTTCCATGAGAAGATTAGAATCGTCATAGAGTGTGTTTATTCCTCGGCCCCAAAACTACTCAGTTCACAACATTCAGACATACTCCTAGAAATGTAACAAAACCTGTAAACTCACAAATGAATGTACACTTTTAAACATCGGATCACTTCAGAGTAAGTGAACCATCCAATTTTTGATCTTGACATGTTTTCTTGGACTGAAACCTGGCTAAGTAAAGATGACAGCCTAAAGAATCCAATCCCCCAGGCACATTAATTCCCACACTACTCGAGAAAGTGGCCAAGGAGGTGTTACAGCTATTTTTAACTCAGCTTTATTGGCACAATAAAAACTCAAAAGACATTTCAAAACATTTAAAAGCCTTGATCGGAATATTTCACATCCAGCCCAGAAGATGCGAAAGCATCAATTTCTTAGTCTGACCCATCCTGCTGGTTTTTATTTTATTTTTAATATAATTGATTTGAGTTATTATCAAGCCTGGTAATTATTGTCGATAAAACAATTGGTGTATGCCTTTAACGATAAAAACAAAAAGTTGCCAAAGTCGATCATACATTTATCTTTATCATGGTAGCTTGGCTGACAAAATGCCACAGTGCTTTTGATTCAAGCATGCCTATTACTCTCAGCAGTGACAACGTCATGACCATTTTGACAATAAATTCATCTTTATTTGATAAAAAATCAAATCAAATCACAAACCAGTATGGCGACCTTGGAGGAGTTGAATTACTGAAGCATCTTGGCACAGGTTTTGTTCGATCAGTCTTCACGATTTAACTTCTACATTTGAGTTGTAGCTTCTAAGCTTCTTTGTAGATCCAATCCCTACTCTCTAATTAAGGATGGTCTACCACTGGTTGGCATCGCTGCACTGAACACGATCAATTAGTCTTTATATCATCAGAGACCAGGGGTTGCTGTAGATGACTTCGAGAAACATTGGGATCCGTCATTCATCTCCCACATACAAGTGTCAAGAACATCATTTTTTTTTTTCACTTGTGCAACAGCAACAACAAATCTTAATTCCTTCAGTTATCAAATTCCGGGGTTTGTTAACCGAACAAAAAGAACCATTTCCATTCAAGGTATAATGTGTCACTGGTTCAGGTGCCTCAAAGCACTGCTTAACCATAAAGACCTTTGATAAGATCAAATTCTAATTCTACTCTGTCAAAGATTCTGTTCTGTGCTGCCCTGTGATTGGTCAGTCTGTTTTGGTCTAAAGGCTGCCGCACACCGAGCGATGCAGCCTAACCCGCGCACCGTGCGTGGTTTAGCGACTGTTTCTATGAGCGGCTGATCGGTCTGCCACTGGTTTTGCAAAATTTGAATTGGCGTGTTAACGTCACAGCAGATAAGCGTTCCCTCACGGGAAAACACATTTCCGGGTTTAGCGAGCCGCGCCGCATCAAGCCATATAAATAGTATATAAAGCATGAAATATTCTATTTAACATAAATACAAATGTACCTGTGGATGACAAAGCAAAGGCTTTTGACCAGAATGTACGAGAACGCATGTACACGCTGGGTACGTTCAAAAGACAGGAGCCAGCGAGCTTCTTTTCAAATATCCACACTCTGGCTTTTATTCTCACCAACAGGGTTTGACCGCATCGCGCAGTGTAGGGCAGAGGCCGAAAGCAGCTTTTGTTCTGTGGTCTGAGGAGGTGCGGCGTCACCTTCTTCTTGATCCCGCTGCAATCCCTCCCACTTTTGATTGGCGCCCGTTGTAAAGGAAAGGTAACGGAGGCTAGGCCAGGCCAAGCGAGGCCTGGGCAGAGCGGGGCCAGGCCATTCTGGAACTTAGAATGGAAACGCGGCATAAGTGAAAGATCACTCGCAAGAGACTTGTCAACTTTTACTGGGCCTCAGTCTAAGCTGAGGCCGAGAGTCAGATCAGTACATATTCTTTATAAAAAAAAATTCTGGCATTATTAAAGTTAGCAAAATAAGAATTAAATGATATCATAACAAATCTGTCTGAAGTAAAAGACCAAATCAATAGTGACTTGTCACACTGCACTCAACCAACACAATAAGTTGAGGTTTTCCTAACAAACGACAATCTAATGGAGGATGATTTTAGACTGCCTGTTATGAAATAACTGGTTAATAAATTACCAAGGAAAATGGAGCATCAAAGTTTCAAGCTTTGTGTTTTTGCTAATACAATAGCGCCTTGAAATGCATGTGACGCGACTTAGGGAGTTTTCAAAATACGAGATTTTTTTTTTTTTCTTTTTTCTTTGACTAAGCTCAAACTTGGTATACGAGCACTTTATGGCGGCAGTGAAAAAGAATGACACTTTGTGTATTTAAAATAACCATATCTTAGCCTTTAAATCCACTGCCTTAATTGCTCATGCTAATTAGCGTCTATTCTGTGGTGCTTTGATATTAATAATAATAATAATAATAATAATACAGTTTATTTGTAAATGCCTTTCGAGACCTTCAAGGATGCAGTATCAGGGATGTCAAATATTTAAAAAAAAATGATTACAACACTTTTTTCTTCAATTTCTTGTTCATTTTGATGCCTGGTACCACGAAACGTATGTCAACTGAAGAATACGATACGATATATGATATTCCCAGTGATTTTTTTTTTCATTATCTAGAAAACCATGGAAAAGATATCAGCTCTTAAATTAAACTCTTATGAAAATTTTTGTTGTCATTATTAAATTTATATAAACAAAATACCTTTCTTTGTACCAGGCATTGAAAATGAAAAATAAACTGAAGAACCGTAACTGTGTAATCTCTTCTTATTATTATTTATATATACTGCACACACAAAAATTGATGGATAAATAATTTTGAAATACAAACTCAAGGAAATTTTTTTTTAATCTATTGCCCTCTTTTTTTTTTAAAATGTTTCGGGAACAAAAAGTGCTTGTAATCTCTCAACATTATAAAATGTGAAGACAATTTGCAACTTTGGAACAGATTTTAGCAAGAAACAAGAAGTAGATGCACATGATTTGCTTTCTGGGGCCACATAAAATGATGTGACGGGCCGGATCTGGCCCCTGGGCCTTGAGTTTGACCCCTGTGCTGTACATCAATAAAACAACAGTAAATAAAGAATTATACAGTGAAAATAAAACAAATAAAAATACAGGCCAGAGCAGCAATATGAGTAAGTGATGTTGAACACGTGGGTTTTGAGTTTGGATTGAAAGGTGGTGAAAGAGAGCGAGTTGCAAAGCTCTGGTGGCAAAGAATTCCTGGAGAGCAGAGCGGCTGAAGGCTCTGCTCTCCATGGTACTGAGACGGGCAGGTGGAACAGTCAGGTGGATGGAGGAGGAGGAGGAGGAGGAGGATGAAGTGGCCATCAAGCATGGAGGGGCAAGGTTGGGAATGGCCTTGAAGGTGGAAAAGCAATTCAAAATTCAGGTGAAACTAAGGAGCGATCAACTGGGATGGAGAAACTGTCAACTTTGCCAACACGCAGAACCTCTGCTTTGTCACTGTTTCATTTCATGAAGTCGGAGGTGAACCAGGCATTCGTTTCTGACAGGAGGTGAGCGAGCATGGAGGAAGTGAAAGGGTTAGGTTTGGAGGGAGAGTTCGAGCTGACTGTCAACCGCGAAGCAATGAAAGTGAATATTGCATTCACGGAAAAAGGACGAAAACACACTGAAAAGCAGTCACTTGCTTTGTATCCTCTGGATTCTTGTAGTGCATTGCCCAGTGAGGTCACCGCTCTTGGGAATGACCCAGTTAGTATATTTACATGCAGTAATAAAAAAATAAAATAAAATAAATGTAAATGCCTTCTTAATGTGACCATTTTTGGATTGACATATCAAGACGACTTGATGTGAAACCAAATTCCATACACAAAACGTCTGTTTGATCAAACTTGATTCAGTCAAGTGAGAATGTCAACAAGTCATTCGTGTCATCATGACGGCATAGTGTTTGACTTGCCCAGTGGTGGTTTTGGCATGAACGGCTCCCCGGGCATGCAGCAACATTGGCACTTTGGCACGTTACTAACTGCTAAGCTAGCTGTCAGCACAATCAGAAGTCATGCTAAAGTGCATTACGTACGTGTCAAGCGCGACACCTTCTGATGACGATGCTTGGCTGCTCAGTCGTTCATATTGAAAATCATGAATGACATTTTTTTTCCCTCATACTCGTGCCGCCCCTAAGAGATTGCTGCCCTGGACTGCTCATGTTGCCCATATAAAAAAAAAAAAAAAAAAAAAAAAAAAAACGTCAATGAACTCCTTGTCCATCAGGCAAATTTATTTTAGTTCATTTATAACGATAGACTTTTATTTTGAAATTCATGCTTTTATTTTGACACAATCACCACCCACATCCCCAAAACATGCAGGGTAGGTTCATTAAAGACTCTAAATTGCTCGTAGATGTGAATGTGAGTGGGAATGGTTGTTTGTTTCTATGTGCCCTGCGATTGGCTGGCGACCGGTTCAGGGTGGACCCCGCCTCCCGCCCGATGATAGCTGGGATAGGCTCCAGCACGCCCGCGACCCTAGTGAGGATAAGCGGCTCAGAAAATGGATGGATGGTCTTCCAGCTCATAAAACCCACAAAATAAGGAATTCAAAAAATGAGAATACTGTGAAGAAATCAGCCCAAATTTTGCAGGCCATAAATGTTTGAAACTGAGTGTTGTTACACACTAATTATCTACTAAACTCAAAGCACCTGCACAGGTTTCTCCAGGTGTCGTTCAATTGCTTCAGTTCAGCCTCGAGTTGAAATGCTTTGCCATTGAAACTTTTTAAACTATCTTTATTTAACCAAATTTCAACGATACACTTGAGTTGAGTAGCATTGCTGTGGCGTCAGACAGTGCATCCAATAATTATTCATCCAAAAAATTGACTCTTACCTATGAACCCTTTTCCATCCATCCATCTTCTACCGCTTATCCGAGGTCGGGTCGCGGGGGCAGTAGCTTTAGCAGGAACGCCCAGACTTGCCTTTCCCCTCCCACAGGTGGTGAGCCCATGGGAAGGGGGACCCACATTACCCTTTCGGGCTGTGCCCGGCCGGGCCCCATGGGTGCAGGCTCGGCCACCAGGCGCTCTCCTTCGAGCCCCAACTCCAGGCCTGGCTCCAGAGGGGGGGCCCGGTGACCCGCGTCCAGGCAAGGGAAACCTGAGTCCATAATTTGTCTTCTTCATAAGGGGTCTTTGAGCCGTGCTTTGTCTGGTCCCTCACCTAGGACCTGTTTGCCATGGGTGACCCTGCCAGGGGCATAAAGCCCCAGACAACTTAGCTCCTAGGATCATTGGGACACACAAACCCCTCCACCACAATAAGGTGACGGCTCAAGGAGGGGTGAACCTTTTTCTTCAAATTTTTTGAACTCCTGATTTCGTGGGTTTTATGAGCTGGAAGCTGATAGTCACTTAATGCTAACCTGCTATAGATTCATTGTGTTTTCAGCTTTTTATGGCAAGCTATATGGACTGTATGTTTTTAATAGACATAGCAAATAAAAAAAATTATTGTCTTCAATTTTTTAGTTACACTGTCAATCTTCCTCTATACATTTACTCCGTTACATTTACTAACTTTACTTACTTGGATAAATTGAACTTGTCAGAGGAGTTTGAATGGACCATACTTTTGACTTTGACTTGAATACTTACCTGAGGAAGAATTGATACTTTTACTCCGTTACAATGATCAACATGCAGCTCGCTACTTTTGTTTAGTCCATTATTGCGTATTTTTAGACTTCATCTTTGACTTCCGCATAGGGCGCTGGTGCGCCAAGCCGACGTGATCGCTTGTGTCATTTGACTCCAATTTACCAATCAGACAGCACAAGGCAGTCACATGACCATACAAAAAGCCGTCACGGGCCAACCGAAGTGACTCACTTTGGGAAAAAAAAACAGCTTTGTCTTCCATCCATCTATTTTCCGTCCCGCTTATCCTCACTAGGGTCGTGGGCAAGCTGGAGCCTACCCCACCTGACTCTTGGCGACACCCTGAACTGGTCACCAGCCAATCGCAGAGCATATATATGAACAAAACAACCAGTCATACTCACATTCACACCTACGGGCAATTTAGAGTTTTCAATTAAGCTACCATGCATGTTTTTAGGATGTGGGAGGAAACCAAAGTTCCGGAGGCCGGATTTGAACCCGGATCCTCAGAATTGTGAGGCAGTTGCGCTTACTATATATACATAAACACTCACACACACATACATACACTTTTCATTTATTGCTCTATTGAATATAATACACTTGCACATATAATACGTGGCTACTTTAATAGTGTTTAAGTGTGTGCTGTTGGCCAATGCTGGCTTTTTTGAAGTCTTTTGTGCTTTGGCTTGGTTTGAGCTTGGCCACAACTCTCTTTGTACACGGTCTTGAGGCGACAAACTGTAACTCAACTCAAGCAATGTTGTCTTGGCAACAAGTGTGTACTCAGGCACGGGGGGAGAACAAACGGCACACAGGCGAGGCCGAATTTGAACCCAGGGTCCCCAGAACTGTGAAGCCCCCCAGCTTTGTCATGCAGCTCTTAAATTGTGACTGCCGAAACTTGGATCTTTTAGTCCACTTCTAACTCGAGAAAACACCTTGCGCTAAGTTGCAGATGTTTCTATTGTTGTTTTGGCAGTGCATCTGGCAACATTAGCCCTACTTTATGGTTCAAAATCACTGTCAAACATGCTTCTTTGGGGATACGTGCCATGCTGTACTCTTAATCTCTCACTCACTCTCTCTCTCTCTCTCTCTCTCTCTTTGTCACGCACACACTATCAATAAATCTGGTCAGCAAACAGCTTCTTTATTCAAACATTGAGGTGAATAAAGCCAATAATGTTTCTGTTGGGCCCACTGCATGTGTTGTTGGTTTTTGGGCACTTTCAAATTGAAATGGTGGCAGGTGTGTGTGGACTCCCATATGATATTTTATTGTATCTGTTGTTCATGCTCTGATTTTTTTCTTTTTTTTTTTTTTTAAATCAGAAGTTACTTACCATTTACTCTTTAGTAGTTTTTTTCACTGAGTACTTTCTTACTCATATTCAAGTAAACATTTGGAGGACGACATTGGACTTTTCCTTTGGTCCTATTATTCTAAAGTAACAGTAGTCTTCCTTGAATCCAATATTTGCCCACCTTTGGTGATGAGTCAGTTGAGCCTTTCAAGAGCTGTTCAAGATTTCCACATTGACGTGGAAATGTATGGAAATTTATTTAAAAGAGAATTTTGTTTTCAACTTTATTTTTACTGCATCAAAGCAAGCCATTGAAATCTATTTAATCCATCACACAAGTCTTTACTTTTGATCAAAAGCCTTTATGTGTCGCCATAACGACGAGCTAAGGCAGATCTCGGATCTTGCGCAAAAAAAAAAAATAACGTTAATATAAAGTGCCGGTAACGTCATCACGAGTTGTCCAATTAGCCATTGAACCATTTGGCTCCGTAACAGTTAGCGAGGTGGACAAAATGATATGAAAAGTGAGTGAAGAAAAATTAATAAAGGTACTTATTAAGAGCACCGACCACCTGAAAATCTCCTCCACCTTCTTGTTAGTGCAGGAGGCGATAGGCCTGCCACCAACACAAACGTATTAGTGGCAGAGGGAGGAGAGGAGGACGGTATGGATGCTACATGCTGCAGCATGTCCCTTAACTTCTGTCATTTAAAGGTGAAGGGCCCTTGTTTAAGCTGATCTACTCGTATGATTGACTTTTCAGTCAATGAGGCAATCATGGAGGCCAGACTGTATGGCACATTATAATTAAGGTGCTTATGCTAACCCGTGGTGGGGAGGGGATGGTAATGCTGTCATAAGACTCTCCTTTGTTTACTGACTCCCTAACATGTTTAAATGTGTTTTGAAAATGTCCTGTAAGTCCCTCTCTTGCAAGCTTGTCATTTGAGAAACCTTTTAGAGAAGGTTGTCAAGGTTCACCCCTGAGAAAAGCACACGGCCACATCTTGAAAACCGTTTGGCGCAGACAATAACATGTTGTGACACCCGTGACTTTCAAGGAGAATGTGCTTCAAGTTCCTTGGCCACATTCATCAGTGGCTTCTTCGTAGTTTCTCGGTTTCAGATTGCCTAAGACGATGTCCGGACCTGGCTCTTGTTGTCCTGTCA
Organism: Phyllopteryx taeniolatus; assembly: GCF_024500385.1. NCBI lineage: Eukaryota > Metazoa > Chordata > Actinopteri > Syngnathiformes > Syngnathidae > Phyllopteryx > Phyllopteryx taeniolatus. The sequence continues at coordinate 25,401,329 of NC_084513.1, read as the reverse complement.
TGCTCGTTCTCAATGCTTGTGAAGACACAATTAATGCCTATTAGGAACCTTTTATCCATCATGTGCTACAATGCAATGTAATGTACTATGGAATTATGGAACTATCACATTGTACAGTTTGTACTTTTATTTTGCTTTCAGAGAATCAGTTCTCAATTGCGTTACCTGGATAAATAAAGCTTTAATAAATGTAATCATCTTACACAGTGTTTGTAGATCTTGTTTTTTAAACTGTATCTTACAGCGTTTTTAATTGATTCTCACATTTGACTATAGTCAAGAGAAGTTTCATGTTTGGGGTAGCAATCGCTCATCTGTGAAGGACTTGGGCTTTTGGGCCGAAGGGTCGTGGTTGAAGTCTGCCGTGGACAAAATGTTAAATGGCAACGAGTTGTTGGAGTTGTTGCTTGTCTACTTCCTGACTACTTTGGAGGTGGCCTTGAGCAAGGCACAGACCCCCACCCCACCTAGCTTAAAAGGTGCAGCTATGTTTGCATATCCATCTCTCCTTGCATGCCTGCATGTGCGTGAACTGGTTTTCTTGGTGTTATGCATTGAATTAAATTAGTTTCCTTTCTTTGAAGTGTAATAAAGCAAGGGAACTACAACTACTATATATATATATACACACAATACACAATTACTTTTATCAGCATTAGGCAATAAAAAAGTGAAAACACAAGGTCATGGCATTCCATCTGATAGAAACTATGACACTCAGCACATAAATGTCCATAAATATCCAAGTGCTGAATCTCCTGGAATGAAAGAGCAACCGTGACAATGATATACAATGTTCCGAAACCTAAACTCCTTCACTCAAACTCCCAGCATAGCGCTTTTACTTAAGGAAAGCTTACAGCGGGTTTAATATTTCTCAACAATTTACACCGTTGACAAACCACACAAAGATATATATGTGTATATATACACACACACATTTTCTGATTGAGATGTCAATCGGAGGGCACAAACAAACAAACAACCATTCACACTCACACCTACGGGCATTTTAGAGTTTTCAATGAACCTACCATGCGTGATTTTGGGATGTGGGAGGAAACCGGTGTACTATACACACACACACACACAGATACATTGACATACTACTTTAATAGTGTTTAAGTGTGTGCTGTTGGCCTTGGTGAAACAGCTGACCAATGCTGGCCTTTTTGAAGTCCTTTCTGCTTTGGCTTGGTTCGAACTTGGCCACAACTCTCTTTGTGCACGGTCTTAAGGCGACAAACTGTAACTCAACTCGAGCAATTTTGTCTCGGCAACAAGTGTGTACTCAGTCACCAAGCATGACTTTGTTATGTAATATACATGTTGCTTAAAAATACGCATAGCGTGCGTCCTCTTGCTGCTGCAGCATACTGAATAGTTTCCTTGCAGTTTGTACATCTGTGTGTGGTCATCTGGACATAAAGAACAGCTCCATTGTCTCCATTCAAAGGTGAGGGGGACGGGGGACCTGAAAAGCACCTCTCATCCAAACCCACGGCTACACTTGACATGCAGGGGACAATTCCCTAGGCAAAGATTGAAAAGGTGCTGGCCAGCTGAGCGGGACACTCAGAAAAGAGGAAAGCGAAAGAAACAGAGAGAGAGGCCGGAGCGTCAGGGAGGAAGGGTAAACAGAGAGGGTAAAGAGAGGGATATATAGAGAAGGGGGCAGCGGAGTGCGATTATTACTAATATGCAAATAATTCGGAGAAAATACTTTTGCTGCTTTTGTTCTGTGGAGATGAAAGAAACATTTTGTTTGGAGTTGCAACGTAAAGATATTAGGTTCAAGGGGTTCGTTAAAGTTTGAGACTTGGGGAGGTAAGCGGCGCCATTAGAAGGGCCTGGGATCTTTAAAAGTACATCAAGAGCCGAGGGCATGCTATGAGAGGAATACCAAGCTTTGCGAACAATGAGGAGAGGGCAGAGTCACCCCAGCCTAACAGCTTTTCACCACACTGGCCACTCAAATGGCAACTCCAAGCAGTGCAACGCCTGTTAGGCAAGACAAACATGAAGAAAAAAAATTGCAATGCATTTGTATTGATGGAAAATCACTCGCCGCATGCACATTTAATAAAACATTTGAAGCTGTCACGATACAATGGTATCGGTTTTAACTGGACCCAGAAGCAAGCGGAGGCTGAAGAAGTTTGTGGAGAACGGTTCATTGAGAAGGCATTTGGAGTCGGACCTTTGAGGCGTAATGGCAGGTCGTCGAGACGGGGTGAGTGGGTGGACGGCTTGGCGGCGTGGTTGAAGAGGTCAGCGAGGCGGGGAACACGGAAGGAGCACTGAGGACGAGGGAGAACATGGCGATCGGAACAATGCGAACAAGGCGCAGCTTACGTGTGAGTACAGAGTAGCGGACACCGTGGGTGAACGCTAATACTCTGGCGGAGGAGTCGTGGATCTGGCAGGTCTTAAATGCAGGTGATGATGAAGGCTGATTGATAACAGGTGCCCGGCCGGGGCGGTGCTGACTACTGGGAAGGGAGAGAGGGAGGGCGAGAAAGCTCCGACGCAGGAACGATAGCTCATGACATAGGCATTGTACATGTAAGAAAACTTTATTGATCTTGCCTTGCAGGAACAATAAATAAAATCATCATCGTGAGGATAAGTGGTACGGAAAATGGATGAATGGATATCTGTTAAGGGGTAAGATTATATTTTAGGAAAGGGAACTGTGTTTAAGAGTAGAATACATGGTTTTGTTTTAAAACTCAGCACATTACAGTCATGTTTTTTTTTTTTAATATTACAAAGAAATGCATTACGTACTTTAGCTTAAGGTTGGATTGGCCTTAATGTTACTGTTTTCTTTTTTTTTTCATAGAAATCATTTTTTTGTCTCATGGCAAAATGATCCATCAAACAGGCTGTGTTAAAGGACAGACAGACTCTGTTCAATTATTTTATACATGATTTTCATTTGAGTCATAATTAGTAGTTGGGACTCTTTCCACAGGTTGTTTAAAAAAACGTTTTTTAAAAAAAATGGTTATTCTCTCGGACATCAGAGTGTTACACAGTTTTCTCTTTGTGTAACTGAAACAAAACAATTTAGACCAATCTCAGCATTGGTGTTACTCCTAATGTTATATTTCATACAGACTAGAATAAATTAACGAATATATTATTGATAGGTAGTGTCACAAATGGTGTTGTCACAAGAGTTCCTTCATAAAAACCCATACTGATACAAAAGGAGAAAAAAAAACAAAATGACAACTCATGAGATAATGACAGTGCTAAATTTTTGACATTGTTTTTATTTTCGTCTAAATAGTCAACATCATTGTGGTGGCAATACAAAGTGTCCGCTTAGTGTGACTCTCACTCAGGCTGAGTTCATTGCTAAAGTTAAGTAAATGCTACAGTTACCTGTATTTTATTTTTAAATTTGATTTTAGAATAGTTCAATCACAGTGTAATAATAATAATAATAATAATAATATTACGACAGAGAGACATTAAAATAGAATGAATCAACCGATTTGTGAAATGACAAAGTCTTTGAATCAAATCATTCGCTAATAAAAGATTCTCAGCAGTGCAACTTTCTTTCCATTCCAAACATTTGTCACAGATACCAAGGAAACACATTGTTGATGTTGAGTTCTACCCATGTTTTCGATTAAAACGAACAAGCTTTTAAGAGGGTTAAAGCCACACAACAGCATGGTTTCGAGTGATATGATAAAATCACCTTCAGTTGAATGAGGTAAATGTTGAATCAAACTAAAACCCAAAAGAGCTTTTACAAGCCCCAAAGAAACTGCATTTGGTAGATTTAGGAGATTGAAATTGTTACAAAAGTGGCGGTTTTTTTAACATCGGTAATGGTAGGCCTGTCTGGTGGTGGCAAAGCAGACGAAGCAGTAACAGTGAAGCCGGCCATAAAACGTTACTGAAATAAGCAGTTTATCAAATTTATTTCAAAAAATGAAATGATTCATCTTCTGTATTTGTTGCCCACTTCACGATACTGTTTATATGGAGCATAATAAAGCACTCCAGTGGGTAACAGGACTCTCTTGGTTTGCCCAGTATATACGGTATATTAGGATGTATATATGTATCTTTTAATGCCAAAATGTATTTACAGTTCAGTGCCCGAAGGAAGTTTCATGATTTGCATTTACGTTTTCTGACGGTCCTAATTACAGTATATATTTGGATGTATAGGAATTTTCTCCAGCACGGTGAATGACTGGGACCTGGGTTCAAATTCAGCCTCGGCTGTGTGGACTTTGCATGTTCTCCCAGTGCCTGAATGGGTTTTCTCCAGGTACTCTGGTTTCCTCCCACATCCCAAAAACATGCATGGTAGGTTAACTGAAAACTCTAAATTACCCGTAGGTGTGTATGTGAAAACACGGCGGTGAGACTTCCCATCGGTTTCGTGCTGGAGCGTCACAATTTATTTGGACATCTCTACCTATATTCACTTCAACTTCTGAAAATATTCGAAAAATTGGTCCAATATTTTGGATTTTATGGATGTTAAGAATTTTCCATAGATGCTCACTATAAGAAAAAGCTTATAGCTTAGCTTAATGTCCCGAAACTTTTATCAATCTTCACCAAGATTTAGGTGGACATCTCTACTCATGCCCGCTTCAACCTCTAAAAATATTAGAATGATCGGTCCAATACTTTGATTTTATGGACGTTAAGCGTCATCCCATAGGCGCTATACAGGAAAAGACTTAAAGGCCATAAAATCCCAAATACTGGGCCGATCAAATAATTTCAGAGGTTAACGTGAACATAGGCAGAGATGTCCCCATAGATTTTGGTGAGAATTAGTGATGTTAAGCTTATTTAACGTGAGGCATTTTAGATGATCCCCTCAGCGATCTGTGCGTGACTGCTTTGAACGTTAACAGTATGTCCTTTAAATAGAGAATGAGTGGGCGAAAAAAATCGCTGGTGACTTAAATGTGTCCGCGGAACTCACTGATCTATAGCCCCTCAAACTATCGTTCGTTTCCAAACCCCTGCCCAACCCACATAGCGGGTTAATAAATACAAATAACAATAATAACATAAATGGCGGCACGGTGGATGACTGGTGAGCACATCTCAAATCTGGCCTCACCTGTGTAGAGTTTGCATGTCCTCCCCGTACCCCGTTTTCTCCGGTGATTCCGGTTTCCTCCCACATCCCAAAACCATGCACGGTAGGTTAAATAAAAACTCTAAATTGTCCGTAGGTATGAATGTCAGTGCGAATGGTTGTTTCTTTACAGTATATGTGCCCTGCCATTGGCTGGCGACCAGTTACAGGGTATATGTCGCCTCTCACCCAGAGTCAGCTGGGATAGGCTCCTGCACGCCTGCGACCCTAGGGAGGATAAGCGGTACGGAAAATGGATAATAATAACAATAATAATAATAATAATAATAATAAGATGATGATAATACTAATGCATTCAATGAATTGATTTCTACAAATGATACAATGATTAAGAGGTTTGGATGTCCACTGTTGAAATAAATCTGTCATCCAAATAGGCAAATATCAAGATGTGCACCATTTGCAATCTGGCGCATGTTGCACAGTCTACAAATAGAGAGCCCCAGGTCTTTTCTTCTTTAGTCCTTTTTTCCTTTTTCCATTGCTTTACTCCATACCTCAGTTGTAATGATCAGCTCAAACATCTTTTGCAATTTGAGAGGAAAATAAGAATAATATCCAGCGTTCCGTCAGAACACCAACCTACGGTACGTACACGAGTCCTTGCCACCTTCATTGGTGGACCACGTGAACTCCAATTTCCAAACAACATATGAGCAATTGCATCAATAAGAGGAGGACATCAATCCAGTTTGAGCTATCAGTGTGATGTCTGCTGTAGTTGTTATGCCTTCAGTCACGGACTGATATTGCCAATCATTCTGGTGAACATCATGGCTCAAGTGGGTGGGGATGAGTTGCAAACTAAGACACGCAGCTTCAAATCCCCAAAATACTTTTGGACAGATTTACTTTTTTGTTAAAAGAGGTAAGGTGCCATACGACCTGAAGATGCTCAAATTGGTATTATGGTTTGTTAAATTACTGTATGCGGGAGACCATAATAAGATAAAAATGTACACATGAGGCAACTTTAAGATTAGATCAAACACATTTTGTGTAATTACGAAATTTAATGATTAGATATAACAAATTTGAATACAGTCAGTTTAATTTTCGAACATTAAAAATCTAAGTACTGGTTTTGATTTCCTCCAGTGACACACGCCCATTCAGCTTCCATCCTTAACACATTCACTGCCATTGACGGCTTTAGAAGTTAAATATCCATGTTAATGAATGAGTTAATGATGCATATTTGTGCAAAGCAGTGTTGTGCAGTGAAGGCCGTCAGAGCCTTCTCTGCTGGCCTAAACACTATCAAAAGCAGTGACCTACATTTACTTCATTACATTAATAATTAAATAGTGTTAATATATATTATACTATATAGAACACAGGTGGCATGGTGGCCGGCACTTTCAGAGCACTAGACAATGAGCTCTATGATACAACTAGTTTACAGGCATAAGCAGAAGAAAAAGGGGGTGGATTTTATCTGTAAGTCCAAATTTCTGGTGAGTGCGATAACATAAAAATGTTTAATAAAATAAACATTTTTATGTTTTTGTCATGTTATTAGACAAATACAGTGTAATATTGATTGTGTGCTGCTCGTGCTGGCTTTACGCTGGGGCAAGGCAATTCCACCACTTCCTCAATTAGGGGCTTTTCCACCAACCAGCCCAGGAACTTTGAGTTCCTGGGAGTAGGAGTTCCTGGTAGCAGAAGGTTCCTCTGGCCTATGTGATTTGCATTTCCATCACACTTATTAGTTAAGGGTAGCTTAAACAAATGAGGCTGATGTTGCTTGTTACTGACATGTACTGGATCTAAAAATGCTGTATTTAAAGCTTTCAATGTCCTATTTTATATCTTAATCGAAATTTAAAATATTTGTGATATCTTTAAAAGCTAACCTTTATCCAGGTTTGGCAATTAGAACTGATTCTCATTTGCAAAGCCAACCTGGCTGCAGACAGTCTTTGAGGTAGGGAGTTGTATTATATACAGGTACATTTCAATACAGCTCCCCCCAAGTTGAGAACAATAAAAGACTAGCCGACGATTTGAACACATTCTACTGCAGATTTGAAAAGTACTCTTTCACACCACACACCCACCCAGCCACACCACCGACCACCATCGCACCTCTGACTTGACCATCCACGAACAGGAAGTGAGACGCATCTTCAAACAACAAAAGATTAACAAAGCGGCAGACCCAGACCTTGTGTCCCCATCCTACCTCAAAGTCTGCACGGACCAGCTCGCTCCAGTTTTCACACAGGTCTTCAATACATCTCTGGAACTGTGTGACATACCATCCTGTTTCAAACGCTCCACCATCATCCCAGTCCCCAAGAAACCTAAACTCTCGGGTCTGAATGACTACAAGCCTGTCGCCTTGACATCTGTGGTCATGAAGTCCTTTGAATGTCTCGTGCTGGGCCACCTCAAGAGCGTCACAAGTACCCTGCTGGACCCCCTGCAGTTTGCCTATCGAGCAAACAGGTCTGCGGATGATATGGGACAAGTCAACATGGGACTGCACTTCATCCTAGAACATCTCGACGGTGCGGGGACCTAGGCGAGGATCCTGTTCATGGACTTCATCTCTGCATTCAACACCATCATCCCCAAACTCCTCTCCTCCAAGCTTCTCCAGCTCAGTGTCCCGCGTGCCATCTGCCAGTGGATTTACCGCTTCCTGACGGGCAGGACACAGCAGGTGAGGCTGGGGGGACACCACCTCATCTACACGCACCAACAGCACCGGGGCGCCCCAAGGTTGTGTCCAAGTTTGTGTCCTCTCTCCGCTGCTCTTTTCTCACTACACAAACGACTGCACCTCAACACACCCAGCTGTCGAAGTCCTGGAGTTTCCAGACGAGACCACAGTCATCTGCCTCATCAAAGACTGTGACGAGTCTGCCTATCGACAGGAAGTGGAGCGGCTGGAGCTGTGGTGCAGCCGACACAACCTGGAGCTGAACACGCTCAAGACTAGAGATGATTGTGGACTTCAGGAGGCATCCTTCACCACAGCTGCCCCTCATGCTGTCCAACTGCCCTGTGTCTACCGTCGAGAGTTTCAAGTTCCTGGGAATTATAGTTTCTCAGGACCTGAAATGGGAGATCAACATCAACTCCATCCTCAGAAAGTCCCAGCAGAGGATGTACTTCCTGCGGGTTCTGAGAAAGCACGGCCTGCCACCGGAGCTGCTGAGGCATTTCTACACAGCGGTCATCGAATCAGTCCTGTGTTCTTCCATCGCAGTCTGGTTTCGTGCTGCTACAAAAAAGGACAAACTCCGACTGCAACGGACAATCAAAACTGCAGAGAAGATTGTCGGTAGCACGCTACCCGCCCATGAGGACTTGGACGCTGCCAGAACTAAGACAAGATCATGCAAAATCCTCTTGGACCCTCCACATCCTGGTCACCAGCTCTTCCAGCTCCTTCCCTCAGGTAGGCGCTACCGATCAATGCAAACTAGAACTAGCAGACATTCCAACAGCTTCTTCCCTCTTGCCATTAACTTCTTAAACAGTTAACTTACAATTCCATTGCAATATTCTGTCAATTTTTTGTCTTGAGTTTGTTGTCACATTTCTGTCTGGCCAATTATACATTACTCGTGCACTCACTGTGGTAGTCTAGCCACGCTGCATATTTGCATAGCTGTTGTTGACAAATACTGGCCACTCATGTGCCTGAGTAGCATCTGCAACATTTGCACAATCGACATTGTCCCAGATTATCGCACTACTAGTCACTTTAAACTGCATACATTTTTTGAAGTCTTGGCACCCGTTGCACAATGGTCATTGCACCGGACTATTGTTCTATTAGTCATTTCAAACTCCTCTAATTGCTCGAGGGAAAAAATAAATAAATAAATAAATAAATTTTACCAGCATTACCGGATTACTAGCAACCTTTTCTTGCTCAGTGACTTTTTTTTTTTTCCCCAATGTCTTTATGTCTCAAAAGTATTCTCTGTCAATTGACTGTCTGTTGTCGCACTGGAGCGGCTCCAACTACCGGAGACAAATTCCTTGTATATTTTTGACATACTTGGCAAATAAAAATGGTTCTGATTCTGATTTTGATTCAAATATATTAATTCTATTTTATTGAGATGACATACCTAGATAGAGTGTGCAACAGAAGCTTGCAGATGACTATACATGTGATTTATCGGCTGGAAAAAGAAGTAGGGACATGAGCCTGAAGCCTTTTATGCAGTTCCACTACAAATTTGAGAACAATAAATCACATCTATAGTCATATGCAGCCTTCTACATTTATTTATATATGTATTTATTTAAAAAATAATAATACTAAAAAAAAGTTTTTCTAATGTCTTTGCATTGACACGATTACATTTTTCTTCATGTTCATGCAAGTTCTCCAGTTCTGCTCACATGCCTTTTATTTTCACCATGTGCGATGATGTAAGTTTGTATACAGTATGTATTTGCTTCTATTTTTCTCTGTTTTACTGTCTCCAGCCAGGTTGGCATTGCAAATACCTTACCTGGATAAGTTTCAGTAAATACAAAATACATGACTTCATGGACAGCTCTTAGTCAGTTTTTAAATTCAGCAGTATGAATTATTCAATAAAACCGAAAAGTGAGATATAGCAAACAATTGAGTGCACTTGACTGAACAGGACAAGCTCAAGTTTGCAACGGGCAAGCAAACATTTTAGGGCATTTGCCCTTTGAGCCCTGTCTTACTGTTTCATTTGACAATAAACAGTGAAAGATGTCATGTAGCAATTGCTAAGTTAGTGGCCAAAAACAAACAAAAACAAAAAAAAAATAACAAAAGACTATTTCTCGCTCTTTGTCATGGCGCACATTGTTATACTGCGTTTTGTATATTTTGGAGAATTCCAATGTGATAGTGGTTGTATTAAGGGCTGGACTGGGTCACTTAAATCGCCACTGAAGGCCCAGGCCCCAAATGCACCGCCCGCCACTGGTGCAAAGGCCAATGGAGAATTCATGTGCATAATGGTTGGATATTTAGAACTATCCAGGTCCCCCAAAAAATAATAATGAGCCCCCATTTCTCACAACCAACAGACACTTTAGACCGTTGTATGTATTGTCCACAATCATTCAATGGAAGGGATTATCACCCCCTTTTATCCCCTTCTTATGGGTTTTGTGTTGATTCTACGGTTCATCACGTCCAGCTGGCAATATTCACTTTGCCCAGATTATCACCCTGTGTTGTGACACTCACAGAGTATATACTGAGGGAACACTGTTTTACTACTTTGAAGCTAAGTGGCTATCATTTTTCAAGTACCCTCATTGTTTTGAAAAAGTGCACCAGAATCTCATAAAAGATGGATGTTATTCTTGGGAGTTGACGATGAAAAATATATAGAAATGTGTGTGTGTGTTTGTGTGTGTGTGTGTGCGTGCCGGCACGGTAGACGACTGGTTAGCACATTTGCCTCATAGTTCTGGGGACCGGGGTTCAATCCCCGGCCCCGCCTGTGTGGAGTTTGCATGTTCTCCCCGTGCCTGCGTGGGTTTTCTCCGGGCACTCCGGTTTCCTCCCACATCCCAAAAACATGCATGCTAGGTTAATTGACAACTCTAAATTGCCCGTAGGTGTGAATGTGAGTGCAGATGGTTGTTTGTTTGTATGTGCCCTGCGATTCAGGAAATAAATATATACATATTAGGGCTGCACAATTAATCACATTTTAATCGTGATCAATCAATTGAATGAGCCTGATCGTCGCCGAATTTGTACATTTAAAATAAAATAAAATAAAAGCTTAAAAATGGCATTGATGTCCAATGTAGTAACATATGACGCTTTTATTTTGAAGTTGGCCCTCTCAGCACGTTGGCGGAGAGGTGGCGTGTCACAGTAAGACACTATTACAATTGTTGTAGCGGCTGCATTGACTTCAACTTTTCTGCTGGCCTGCCCATAGTATAAAAACACCCCACCAGAATAGAGAGGGAAACCACAACTGTCGAGTTCTTTGCAGTTTGTGACCACGCACGACTGACCAATCAAGCAGAACAACAGAGACATACCCGTCCGTCCTCTTTTGAGGGTACATTTATTTTGTATTATTATCTATCATTTATTCTTATTTAAAGATTCATTTTGCACTGAAAACTGTTGTATACTGTTTGTTGAAAAGTAGTGCAATAAAAACAAAGATTTTTCCTTGACATAAAGAATACCCATGACTAATAATCATGATTACAATATGGATCAAAATAATATAAATAATTTACAGTACAAATTATTGTTTTGTATTTTTTTTCGTGGGCTAAAATGCCCAGTATAGTACAAAGTGATCGTAAGTAAATATAAAAAAGCTTGAAAATGTTTGAAAAGTTTTACATTTTATCCAAACTTACCACCCTGATATGTTCGATGGTGACGTTGTTGTAGGGACTAGTGGCAAGTCAAGGTGGGTCGCTTTCATGAGCGCAAGGAATTAGTGTGCTTCCTATTTCCAAATCTGTTGCGATAGACGATCGCTTGACAAAAAAAATAAATACTTACCGTACCAAAAATAGCATGTTCCAGATTCCAGAAATTTGTGTGTTTTATTATATAATGTATTACGTATTATATATGTATTTCTTGTAATATAGTGCAATGTTTAAATCAGTGAAAACACTATTTAAAAATAAATAAATCACTAAATAAATAGTTTATTGAACAGTTTATTAAACATGTTATTGCTCATTAACTTTAACTAAGGAGGGAAAAGGGGAGAAGGACTACAGCTCCTCATTGAAGAAACGCCTTCTTCCATGATAACGTGGGGAGGTTTGATTCAGGTGTTTTCATTTGTCTGTTTCCTTTCTAATTCATTGGTTGACTGGCTGGCACAACAAACCTATCCAGGGAAACTTTTATTTTTCTGTTCAGAAAAAAAAAAAAAAAAAAAATCAGAAAGTTGGACGTCACATTTTCATTTAAAATATTAATTGCTCTGTTGGTCAATTTGCTGCACATTTCTCTTAATCTTTTTTTTTTTGCCTAGCTCACGCTATCACCTACGATCACTTTCTCAGTTTTGTCAGTCTAGTAAAGAGTAAAAAAAATAACAACAACGAAGATACAATGCCGACCTCAGTTGCATTGCACACAGCCAGTGGCGGTTGCACAACACAAATCTTTCTGCTCATCTGTGAAAAGTGCTTCCTCGCACTATCTTGAGCAGTTTCCCTTTTATCTTGGGTGCTATTCTGACTGATTAGCCCTTTGTTTACTTTTTTTAGCAAAAGTTCCATGCGACAATAGCACACCTCCTTGTGGTGGGTGCTGGTCGCATCTGACTGGCTAAATGTGCGTATATGCAAATACGTCTGGTAACCTTTAGGACGCATGCTCCTTGTTTTTGTCTGGCACTTATTTTTTCATTGGGGTGATTTCGGCTGAAATATGATGTAATGTTTGTTGTATGTCCACCAACGTAGTTAAGCATTGTGTGACAATTGCAACATACAGCTTGGGGTGCGTACGGAAATACCTTCTAGTGCTGCTCAGCAACACTAGAAGCAACAACCACGCTTTTTGAGAGAAGAGTTAAGGCGTCAGGGTGAATTTCCGAATGTACCCTTCCTTGGTCGGAATGAATACGAGAGGAGCAGCATAGTGACTCTGGGCTCAACAATAAGGCGTAAGGCGGAGTAGTTTAGCACAGCTCCTCATTGTCAGAAGTTGAATGACATGAAATGACTTATTGTCATTAGTGTGTACAGAACTCTCGCTCTCTCTCTGATGAGCACACACAAAAGTAATACTATACCGGATCAGTTGTTACTTGGCTCACGGGCTGAGCTATTCATCACCCAACAGAAAAATACAGCCCATCACTGATTTTAATTTTACTGCCCACCAGGACTGCACATGGACCTAGACTGACTGTCAGATATACTTAGGGAGCTTCACGGAGAAGAACCCAACACTGACTGCATCCCTGAGTGATGGCATAGAGCTGAGTTAATAGGTAAAAGAATATTCAGAGGAGCAGTGACCTGGGCTATGTGGGTATGTTGACAAGAGCCATGAGCACTACTGCGTCACAGCATGTGGGTCCTCTGTGCGGAGTTTGAATGTTCTCTCAAAGCCTGGATGCGTTATCTGCAATTGGTCCGCTTTCCCTCACAAATAAAAACATGTACGGTTCATTTTCAGCCGGTTCCCTTGACCAACGTGTTGATACAATGGGAAGAGCTCTTTTATAATAAATCCACATAGATTATTCAGATAAATATTACATTTACTCGGACTATCCAGTAAAACAATTCATGAAGATTATTATGACAATTTCAATGTCTTTACACAGTTTGTAACAGGCATCTTTGGAAGGCAGCAAAAATTAAAACAAAGCAAAAACAACCTCAATTCAGAAGAAAGACTGTGCGTATAAGAACCTAATCTACATCACATTAATGCACAACTCTTTTCAGCCATTTCGTCTCTTTTCATAGTTTACTACTTATAAATTTATTTTTTTGTGAAAATAAACAGTTTCCCCTCCAATGATGTACTGTATAATAAGTACGGAGTACAGTGGCGGATTTTGGCATGTGTGACTTGTGCAGTTGCAAATGGCAGATTTGCCCCCGCCCCGAAAAAACGAATTTACTACCTTACATAGTTTTCTATTCTCTTAAGGCGTGACTTCTTAAGAATTGTAGATTATATAGGGAATTTGCACCCCCTTATGGATGCACACTTAGTCTGTAGAACCTTTAGATGAGAGATGCCCGGTGACGTAGGATCTCAGTATGCATACGTGAAAAGAATGAATGTGAAAAGTAGAATATTAGCCACTCTTCAACCCAATAGATCACATGTAGTACATATTTCTTGAACTGTTGTAATTAATTCCAGATGATCAAAAGTACTATTATACACATATCCATTACATAGTATAAACAAACAAGTTGGTCACTGAACAGAACAGAGCAACAAACAACACCTATACATTAATGATTAACACGTAATTAACGTCTGTCAATTGACAGACAACCCCTTTGAGACATAAAGACATTGCCAAGAATAATCACTGAGCAATAAGCAATAAGCATATAGTCAAATATCCATCCATCCATTTCCGTACCACTTATCCTCACTAGGGGAGGATGCCCGCGAGGGCATGCTGTCCCAGCTGACTCTGGGCGAGAGGCAGGGTACACCCTGAACTGGTCGCCAACCTACAGTAACGGACATGCTCTCGCCCAGTGGAACCGTGATCCCCAAACTCCAGACCAAGCGGCATCGCTGTCGCCGCTCCCCCCTGCCCAGGGAAGACGACCACGGGGATGCGAGATTTAACTTTCCACAGGGAAACTAAATGAATTACAGACCGTCCCAAGTAGCATCAAAGCCGAGATCCAGAAACTGGTTTTTCACCCGGATGTTAAATTAATTAACTTCCAGCCTGAAGAACCTCAACAACAAAGACTTCTCTTTCCCGTTGTCTTTGGAGACATTTGCCCACCCGGACTGGGACAATGGACGGCACACTAGCGACACCCACAGGTAGTGGTAAATCCACTGCAACCCCGGATTAACTAATCACAATCTTCATTGGACTTGAATGTGATATCATATTTTTAGAACTTTACATGAACATCACAAGTGATTGTATTTCTGCAAATTTGAATGGCTGATGTCAAATGGGTTTGTCAACTGAGCCGGATGAGATGTTTCACCGCTCACAACACAAACGCCACTTTGCTAATATTAGAATATTATGTTCTCAACAACCATATCCATTTGAAACATTTGTTACAGGGATTAAAGAGGATGGGCGTGTGACAATGCAAAGTGGGAAAATGGTCTTGTTATCTTAAATCCTGCCATCCATTTTCTTTGCCGCTTCTCCTCACTAGGGTCGCGGGAGCGCTGGAGCCTATCCCAGCTATCATCGGGCAGGAGGTACAAAATAATCCTAAAATGGAAAAGTAACATTCAGAGGAGGTCCAGCTTCCCTTTTGGTCCCGGAGGTGGTGGAAAAGGAAGGGGGGAAACCACACCCTTTGGCTGCTGGCCCTAAAAGGCCAGCATCCCTTGCCTGCTCGGCTCTCTTCTCTTTTCTCCACCAACCAACTTGCCGAAGACAGGCCCAGCCAGGACACCCCACCTCGAGGTGGCGAGGACACATCGGACCCTTCCCCACCGCAGGGCATCCTGCCAGCGCTCCGAGCTACCCTTTTTGGGGACTCTGGGAAGCTCCGTGGGGACAGAGGCGGACAGCACACGTCCGCTCCGAACGTCTTGCGAGCAGCGACACCTGGGCTCCGGCCATCCTGCCTGGGAACTTTTTGTGCTCCCCCTTTTTTTTTTTGTTTCGTCCTCCAATACCGGCATCAGTTGTGTGTTTTTGCGTTCGAGAAAAAAACCTCTGGCTGTCTAGAACTCTTATCTAATTCATGTAGCAACCTTCAAATTACCAGACTGCGGAAAAAAGGTTTGTCATCCCTTTGTCTTGAAGTTTTATTCATCTAAAAAATTATGTGGTGCCCCTTTACTAGATAAAATAGTTGATTTTAACAATTAAACTTAAAATTAAACCGGAAGTAACACAGGCGTCGCTTCCAGCTTATTCTTTTCTCCTAAATTAATTACGTTTTTATTTAACTAATGTACTACCATGCATGCTTATGGGATGTGCTCACACTGCACCCAACCCCTATGGCCCATCCCATAGGTGGTGAGCCCATGGAAAGGGGGACCCACGTTACCCTTTTGGGCTGTCCCCGGCCGGGCCCCATGGGTGCAGACCTGACCACTAGGTGCTTGCCTTTCAGCTCCACCTCCAGGCCCGGCTCCAGAGGGTCCCCGGTGACCCGCAACCGGGCGAGTGAAATCGAGGTCCAATATTTGTACTCATCATCAGGGGTTTTTGAGCGTGCTTTGTCTGGTCCCTCACCGAGGACCTGTTTGTCATGGGTGACCCTAACAGGGGCATGAAGTCCCAGACAACTTAGCTCCTAGGATCATTGGGACACACAAACCCCTCCACCACAATAAGGTGACGGCTCCAGGAGGGGCTGCGCTTAGTTTTACAGTCAACTCCAACTGCGGAGTCTATAAACAGTTTAAAACACACTCAGGGAGGGCAGATTAACATTATACAGGCTGCAAAGTACGAGCTGCTATATAAGGCTAGTGGCATTAGCTTCGGCTATTGTCTTGAGGCTAACCCGAATGCATGCCCGTTTATCCAGTCAGGTGGTGCTGGTCGCAGTTTCTCCTTACGTCATCACAAAATCCTGTCTTGGACGGGATGTTTCGGTGATAAAATAATAAGAATTTCAGACTGACACTGAAAATCCAGTTTTGGGCCATTTTTTGAGGGTGAAAATTTTCAGTGTCTTGGAAATTTGTACTAGTGTCTATACAAATGAAGTAGTTCATATTTGGAATGGTGAACTTAGTTCAAGATTTAGAATTATGAACTGAACGAGTTCACTTTTTTAGAACTTTGAACTAGTTCGCATACAAAATGTATTATTTCACATCGCAATATACAGTGGGTACGGAAAGTATTCAGACCCCCTTACATTTTTCACTCTTTGTTATATTGCAGCCATTTGCTAATATCATTTTAAAAAAAATCCTCATTAATTGACACACAGCACCCCATAGTGACAAAAAAAACAACAAAAAAATGGAATTGCTGGAATTTTTGTAGATTTATTGAAAAAGAAAAACTGAACTATCACACAGCCATAAGTATTTAGACCCTGTGCTCAGTATTTAGTAGAACCACCCTTTTGAGCTAATACAGCCACGAGTCTTTGTGGGAATGATACAAGTTTTTCACACCTGGATTTGGGGCTCCTCTGCCATTCCTCCTTGCAGATCCTGTCTAGTTCTATCAGGTTGGATGGTGAACATTGGTGGACGGCCATTTTCAGGTCTCTCCAGAGATGCTCAATTGGGTTTAAGTCAGGGCCCTGTCTGGGCAATTCAAGAACAGTCACTGAGTTGTTCTGAAGCCACTCCTCTCTTATTTTGAAGAAGAAGAAGATTTATTTATTATTATTTATTTATTTATTGTCATGAACATGCATTCATGCACACAAAATTTGTTCTCTGCATTTTCTCCATGACAGTGAACACACGCTTGTTATTGGAACACACGGGAGCAGGTGGCAGCTGAAGCGCCCGCAGAGCAGTTCGGGGTATCAGTGTCTTGCTCAACGACACCACAGCCGGGAGTCCAGGGGATGTTGGCTGATGGTCCGTTCGGGGTCTTGAACCTAGGTCCAGGATATCCCTGCACTTGGCCACATTCATCTTTCCTTTGATTGCAATCAGTCGTCCTGTCCTACCTTTGCCAGCTGCCTTAGGTAAAAGAAGCTGGACTTGACTACTGTGGCGATTTGCTGATCCAATTTAAAATCAGTCTATTTTAAAACCCAAGTTCAAGACTGTTGGCTTCGCATACTGTATCAAAGCTTGTCTGCCCAAGTCAACAAGTGAGGAATTACAAGGGCCAAGGGAAAAACCTCTCGAAAGAAAACTGAAAATATGGTTCAACTGTATTCTGTATTCACATTATCTTTAAATGTTTCTAGGACCACATTTATATTTGTTTGCTTATAGAGTAAACACACAGACGCACATACATATAGAAGGGGTTGCAATTGAGATGGTAAACATAAATTCCTTCGAGTTTCATCTAGTGTACAGTCAAAAATACCAAGAAGTATCACCGCCATATGCAAAGTAAAATTTAACTGTAAGCAACATATTAAACATGTACAGTCGAAAATACCAAGAAGTATCACGGTCATATGCAAAACAAAACATTTTCTGGATTGAAAGTCATTCAACACTTTCTACTGTTCACAAATATCTTGTCCTAGGAACGTAATAATGAGTAAACTGAGGACTACCTGTTTTTGATTTAGTATATTTTGTGTATTTTTCGCATCTTGGAAGCACTGCAATCAGTGGGAATTATTCAAAAATGGAAAAGGGGTGAAAACTTAGATTTTATGGTTGGTCAAAAAACAAAGTAGTTGTATTTACTTTTAGTTTGACAGCTGGACAGTTTGATCAATATGACACAATTGTATCAATTGAATATGACGTGGGTATTTAGAGAAAGCATTTACTGCAGCCTTGTAAAAAGCATAGTTTATTTTTCAATCTGTATGAATCAGAATTTGAAACAATCATCTCCTTTTAAAATATTACGTCTCAAATTATGGAAGCCAAAACAACCATCAACAACTACCTGCTTAAATTTAGAATGAACAGCTGGCCTTGGTACATTGTATTTATACAGTAGATGAGACTGCATAGAAGTCCACAAATTAGACCCAGAACACACTGGCAAGACGATGTCTCAGGCCTGGCATTTCCGTTGAAAGAGCTGGATGACGTGGCTGGGGACAGGGAAGCCTGGGTTTCCCTTCTTAGGCTGCTGCTGTCACAACCCGACTCCAGATAAATTTAAGAAGATGGACTACATAGAAGTGTTTTTTATTTAGTTCATGAAATAGCAATTAGGGCTTTACTTTAATTTTGGTTTTACTTTATACACAAAAGAGCATCTGTCATCAGAGGCTTGTCTCGTGTTTGCACTGATAGCAGCTTCATATGATCTACACTGTCATTACTTGATGACAGTGTCTGGTCTATGAATGATCTTCAACACATCATCATGCAGCGGCACGGTGGGCGACTGGTTAGAGCGTCAGCCTCACAGTTCTGAGGACCCGGGTTCAATCCCTGGCCCCGCCTGTGTGGAGTTTGCATGTTCTCCCCGTGCCTGCGTGGGGTTTCTCCGGGCACTCCGGTTTCCTCCCACATCCCAAAAACATGCATGAATTGGAGACTCTAAATTGCCCGTAGGCATGACTGTGAGTGCGAATGGTTGTTTGTTCCTATGTGCCCTGCGATTGGCTGGCAACCAGTTCAGGGTGTACCCTGCCTCCTGCCCGATGACAGCTGGGATAGGCACGCCTGCGACCCTAGTGAGGAGAAGCGGCTCAGAAAATGGATGGATGGAGGATGGACATCATCATGCAAACCACAGTAAATGTTGTCTTACCCATTCCACTGTAGCTTTTCCACTGACACAATATGTCCAAAATGTATTTTCACTGATGCAAATCTGTTTAGCCACCTGTTGTTTTTTTGGTATGTTATTTGGTTGTTGTTTGAATTTAAATATTTTCCACCTGTAGCCAGAAACCACTATGTCTGGGTATTAGTTCTAGTAAAGTAACAAGATTATGCCTTGTATCATATCGTCACTGTCGGGTGGAATACTATGTCCAAATTTGGTCAATTTAATATTTTTTCACATATCTATCCTACTGGTCACTCGCCATGTGGGTCTGTTATTTTTATAAATTATTGACCAGCCTTAAGTGTTGAAATGGGCCTGCTCTCGTTGACAATGCAATGTTAATGGCTAAACAAGCATGCCATTTTTTTTTTTTGGTTTCCTAAAAAGTGACGGTTTTGGAGATGCGATGCCAGTCAAATATGGCAGTAATATGACGTGTTTGCTGCTGCTTTAATTTCTGAAAGCACACAATATACTCTGCTTTTGTTGAACACACATGGCTTAGTTCAATGACTACACTCCATTGGTGTACCACATTTTAATTAAACCTCACCTGTTCCTGCTTGACACCATCTGTTATCATCATTATTATTTACACTATGTTTATTTACCTCCACCCAAACTGTAGAGACGGATCATGGAATTTTGCTTTGATGTTTCAAATTCAAATGCATTCTTTACTCACCAGTGAGTGCTTGCTCTGTTGGGACTACACTATATTGAAATTTTTTTTTATTTCTGGAGCTCTATCTCTGGCAGAACATTTTACAGTGAACTATTCCCGAATCTAGATCACTATAAAATGTTCTCCTATGTACTAAAAACATTACTTAAGAATATACTTCTACTATCATTTTGTAGTCTCTTGCCTTACTAATTTCCACAGAACAATGTGTTTGTCATATATTACCAGTATCAAAATAGTTTTAGAAACATGTTCACGTTCACGTAAACTAGTTTCCTCAGAACAAACAATTTATTGATCTCAATTATCTACTGTATACATCCATTTTCTGTACTGCTTATCCTCACTAGGGTTGCAGGTGAGCTGGAGCATAACCCAGCTGACTTTGGGCAAGTAGCAGGGTACCCCCTGAACTGTTCACCAGCCAATTGCAGGGCACATATAGACAAAACAACCATTCACAACTTCAGACAATTTAGTATTTAATTAACTTAAAAAACATGTTTTTGGAATGTGGGAGGAAGCCACAGTACACAGAGAAAATCCATGCAAGCACTGGGACGACATGCAAACTCCACACAGGAAGGCCAGAGCCCAACCCCAACCTGAGAACTGTGAGGCGGATGTGGTAACTGCTAGCCACTCGCCCAAGATGCCGCTGATCTCTACTATATATTATTTAATCCTTCCTTCCATCCATCCATCCATTTTCTGAGCCGCTTCTCCTCACTAGGGTCGCGGGCGTGCTGGAGCCTATCCCAGCTGTCATCGGGTAGGAGGCGGGGTACACCCTGAACTGGTTGATATTATTTTATAATGTTGTTATATTTAAATTATATTAAAATCATGCAAGTTTTTCCCAAAAGGTGGATGTAGCTGCTCATACCATTGCTTCATAAAAATGCTTTGTAATTTGTGTCCTACAGGATTGGCAAAAATTCTGTCAACCCTTGAATCATCACAAATACATTATTGTTTGTGTCAATATACAGTAGTCCTTTTGAGCTTGTGATATTTACTGTCATCCTGTCATCTACTGTAATAACAAGCATGAAGGGCACTAATTCCAGGGCAGGACTGAAGCCTTAAAATGTGAAAGGGAAATAAAAAATACAGTAGTAGTGTAACGGATATAAACTCTTAACACAAAGACTACAAAAGACTGGCCTGCCCTGCTTTTCTAAATCCACTAAGCAAGACCCCCAGCATTCCTTGGATGGGCCCACAGGCAAGCAGGATGTCTGTCTTGACTCACCAGGACACTTAAACAAGAATAATGAGTAAATGACTGTTTATGACAGAACAATTCCCCTTTTGATCTGCAGTCAAAATGCTCTCTGAGCAGATTGACAAGGACCAGACATCCGGTGAGAACGATGGGTCATTATTCACAGAACAGGGTCAGCCCCCATTGGTGACCGAAAATACTGCAAGATGGACCCCTTGTGACCTTATATTATATGTGTCTAGAATTAACAATGAAATTAAGGAAATTCCATGTCTGGATGAATGTGCGCAAGCCTGCATGAGTACCCTGAATGTGCGCCTTGATTTTTGTGTCATTAGTGTTGATCATGCAGGTTTGGCAATGGGTCTGTTAATGAGGACTGTACAACAGTGTTTTAAGCTGCAGATATGAAATAATGTTGTGTTGGTCAATATTGTGTGATAGGCCAGAACACAGAGCCTAGAACTGAATGTGGGAACTTTGAATGTTGGGACTATGACAGGAAAATCTCGGGAGTTGGTTGACATGATGATTAGGAGAAAGGTTGATATATTGTGTGTCCAGGAGACCAGGTGGAAAGGCACTAAGGCTAGAAGTTTAGGGGCAGGGTTTAAATTATTTTACCATGGTGTAGATGGGAAGAGAAATGGAGTCGGGGTTATTTTAAAAGAAGAGTTGGCTAAGAATCTCTTGGAGGTGAAAAGAGTATCAGATCGAGTGATGAGGCTGAAATTTGAAATTGAGGGTGTTATGTGTAATGTGATTAGTGGCTATGCCCCACAGGTAGGATGTGACCTAGAAGTGAAAGAGAAATTCTGGAAGGAGCT
The DNA here is from genome assembly GCF_024500385.1 of Phyllopteryx taeniolatus. Classification (NCBI taxonomy): domain Eukaryota; kingdom Metazoa; phylum Chordata; class Actinopteri; order Syngnathiformes; family Syngnathidae; genus Phyllopteryx; species Phyllopteryx taeniolatus. The sequence continues at coordinate 25,379,389 of NC_084513.1, read as the reverse complement.
AGATGATGTAGTTCTGAGCATCCCAGACAGAGAGAGAGTCGTAATTGGTGCAGATTGTAATGGACATGTTGGTGAAGGTAATAAGGGTGATGAAGAAGTGATGGGTAAGTACGGTATCCAGGAAAGGAACTTGGAGGGACAGATGGTGGTAGACTTTGCAACAAGGATGCAAATGGCTGTAGTGAACACTTTTTTCCAGAAGAGGCACGGACATAGGGTGACCTACAAGAGCGGAGGTAGAAGCACACAGGTGGATTACATCTTGTGCAGACGATGTAATCTGAAGGAGGTTACCAACTGTAAGGTAGTGGTAGGGGAGAGTGTGGCTAGACAGCATAGGATGGTGGTGTGTAAGATGACTCTGGTGGTGGGGAGGAAAATTAGGAAGACAAAGGCAGAGAAGAGAACCATGTGGTGGAAGCTGAGACAGGACGAGTGTTGTGCAGCTTTTCGGGAAGAGGTGATACAGGCTCTCGGTGGACGGGAAGAGCTTCCAGAAGACTGGACCACTGCAGCCAAGGTGATCAGAGAAGCAGGCAGGAGAGTACTTGGTGTATCTTCTGGCAGGAAAGGAGAGAAGGAGACTTGGTGGTGGAACCTCACAGTACAGGAAATCATACAAGGAAAACGGTTAGCTAAGAAGAAGTGGGACACTGAGAGGACCGAGGAGAGGTGAAAGGAATACATTGAGATGCGACACAGGGCAAAGGTAGAGGTGGCAAAGGCAAAACAAGAGGCATATGATGACATGTATGGCAGGTTGGACACTAAAGAAGGAGAAAAGGATCTATACAGGCTGGCCAGACAGAGGGATAGAGATGGGAAGGATGTGCAGCAGGTTAGGGTGATTAAGGATAGAGATGGAAATATGTTGACTGGTGCCAGCAGTGTGCTAGGTAGATGGAAAGAATACTTCGAGGAGTTGATGAATGAGGAAAATGATAGAGAAGGGAGAGTAGAAGAGGCAAGTGTGGTGGACCAGGAAGTGGCAATGATTAGTAAGGGGGAAGTTAGAAAGGCATTAAAGAGAATGAAAAATGGAAAGGCAGTTGGTCCTGATGACATTCCTGTGGAGGTATGGAAGCATCTAGGAGAGGTGGCTGTGGAGTTTTTGACCAGCTTGTTCAATAGAATTCTAGTGCGTGAGAAGATGCCTGAGGAAAGGAGGAAATGTGTGCTGGTGCTGTGTTATGTGACAGAAGAGTCTCTGCTAGGATGAAGGGCAAAGTTTATAAAACAGTGGTGAGGCCAGCCATGATGTATGGATTAGAGACAGTGGCACTGAAGAGAAAACAGGAAGCAGAGCTGGAGGTGGCGGAAATGAAGATGTTGAGGTTCGCTCTCGGAGTGACCAGGTTGGATAAAATTAGAAATGAGCTCATCAGAGGGACAGCCAAGGTTCGATGTTTTGGAGACAAAGTTAGAGAGAGCAGACTTCAATGGTTTGGACACGTCCAGAGGAGAGAGAGTGAGTATATTGGTAGAAGGATGATGACGATGGAGGTGCCAGGCAAGAGAGCTAGAGGAAGACCAAAGAGAAGGTTGATGGATGTCGTGAGGGAAGACATGATGGCAGTTGGTGTTCGAGAGGAGGATGCAGGAGATAGGCTCTCATGGAAAAGGATGACGCGCTGTGGCGACCCCTAACGGGACAAGCCGAAAGGAAAAGAAGAAGAAGAAGAGGCCAGAACCAAGACTGAAACAAGCTCATTTCGTATACCTAATCTCTGCTTGAGACAGTTTCAAAGTTGGGAATCACTTTGAATGGATTAGGTGTGGCCGCATAACAAATCCGAGTCGGGGGCGTGATCACTTTCTCCCGCGACTCAGAGGTATAAAGGCAGACGCTTCCTTTGTCCTCTCTCATTTTCCTGGCTCTGCTCCTGTGCTTGTCTCTTCCAGGTCCAGCCGTCACCTCATCTCTTTCTCTTTGTCTCCATGTATATTCATGGACCAGGAGAAAGCCTCAGTCCGGCACGAAGCCTGCAGTGCGACTCTATTTTCCCAGCCTTCTGACTTGCTACTGTCACTTGGTATTGAGCGAAATCTCTGCTATTCCCACAAGTAAAACGTGAGGCCCACCCGCAAGTAAAAGTTACGTGTGGAGCTTCCCGCATCCGGGTGACCATCAATTTGCATTGTTGTAGTCCTTTCCCGTTTTTATTCCTTTTGTTCATGTTTTTCTCCGACGTTTCAACTGCCTGAGATGAGTGAGAAAAAGAGCCTCCTACTCTGTGACCACATGTTCCACAAATAATGAGTAAACATTGCAGTAACTACCAGAATAAGTGAAAATTGGTGCATAGTAGCTTGGGGTTAGTTTAACGATCTTGCGAGTCCCAACTTTATTCTTTCTCAACACGCATCAATTCATTGACGCGTATCTCACGAGTTCGACCATTCACTCTATGTTCTGCTGTGTTATTTATTCTTGTCGTTTATTACCCACTTATATCGCTTTGCATTTATCCCCAATCTCCCTGTAGTTTCACAATAAATGTTCTACATATCAAACATCCTATTGTGTACTGTGTGTGTTTGTGTCAAATATATTGACCTCTGCAATCGAGAACTAATTTTACATAACTGTGGCAACCCTTTTAAAAAAAGATTGATTGATTGGTTTTCGCCGTTTGCCCTGCGGTTAGCTAAACAATGACGTGGTGTCCCATTTTTTATACTAAATAAACATCCTTAGTTACACTTGTAACGGACCCCAGGGAACGAAGGGGAACGCAAACGTTATCCTTCGGCCCCTGACCAATAATTATGTTTTTCTTTCACATGCGACTCTAAATTGCCCGTAGGTGTGAATGTGAGTGTGAATGGTTGTTTGTTTGTTTGTGCCCTGCGATTGGCTGGCAACCAGTTCAGGGTGTACCCCTCCTCCTGCCCGATGGTAGCTGGGATAGGCTCCAGCACGCCCGCGACCCTAGTGAGGAGAAGCAGCTCAGAAAATGGATGGATGGATGACTATACGCTACAGATTGGTACGGCCTGTGTGAGGCCATTTACAAGTTGTACCTTGACTCAGACACACAGAATTCATAATATTTGTGTCCGCCATCTTGGTGCGGTGCACTTCTGCCCTGAAAGCGTGCCTGTAGCTTATGTATGAGCGTCCTCTGTTACCGTAGCAACCCTACACGTAACCAAGCCAACACACAGAGGGCACTGTTTAGAGCACAGTCATTTTTAATATGAGAGCACTTGTGTAAATAATGAGACATACTGTATATCAAATTTACCAGTTAACCTGGAGTAAATTTGCTGAATTGGTGAACGTTATTGGGAGTGTGGAAGTCAGTGAATAACCATACATTCCCCAGTCAAATCCGTCAACGTGTTGAATGGTATTCAGGCTGAGAAAGTCCGTGAATAACCGTTGAATTGTGTATTGTATGCATTCGACCGTGGTAGGATTTCCTACACCGTTTGTTCAGAATCAGAATCAGAATCATCTTTATTTGCCAAGTATGTCCAAAAAACACATAAGGAATTTGTTGTTTAATAGGCCACACTGACTTGTGACAAATTTTGGGCGTTCAGCAAAATCCTCCACCCCCACGTCACTATTCAGATTAGCTATCTGAATCAGTAACAAGCCGATTGCGGCTGGGGAATCAATCTTGATGCACCCGCTGTGTAACAAAGAGTTTGGGAAGTCCCTGTGCACAAATCGTTTTACAAACTGACGACCCTTGTTGATCGCATTGTGCTGGGCTTCAAAGTGCTCAGCCAAAGTGTTAGCTCTTTCTGTGTAAAAAGCATGCGGCCACCGTAGGTCGCCATATTCTTTGTGGGCGTAAACCTGTACGCAGGGTTGTTGTTTTCCTTGGGTTCCACCCCGTGGACATTTGTGACTTGTCAGGAAGCCATTAGCTACCTACCCCCTATTTAGCCACTTGTAAGCCATTAACAAACACCTACTAAGGCCTTGTGTTCAACTGATAGTTTTGTTACCCCTAAAGTAATAAACTTGTTGCTTGAGTCTGCCATACCGCCGTGTGCTGTTTGTGCTGTTTAAAGCTTTTTGTGTCCTCTTCCCTCTGGTCACTCATCAGCTAGCCATCGCGCCTAGCCTAGCAACCGCACCAACAGATAGCATCATTAGTAGGGTTGGGCATTGAGAATTGAGAACCGATTGGAAACGGGACTATCGGTTCTCCCGGAAACGTTCAAATTAAAAAAATTCGGTTCCCAGTTTCGATGCCTAGTCCTCCAGCCGCAAAGAAGAACTAGCGAAAAGCAACGAAGAAGCGGCATAAACCAATGAAGAAGAGCATGCACAATGACGTGCTTCAGCCTACACCGCGCTGAGCTTCAGTGAAGTCCACTCTCAGTCAATTGGGTGAGTGAAACTATGTCTATGCCAACATTGAGACAGCTAACAAGGTAAACGGTCCATTAAAAAAAAAAAATCACCGATGCTGTGTGAAGTTACTTTTCATGCCAAAATGCTGAGTTCCAGTGCACCTGAACAGGACAGGTAAAACAAAACAAAAAAACAGGTAAAAGAAAAAGGAAGGGGCAATTTAGAAAGCCACTAAAGAGAAGAAAAAAATGGAAAAGCACTTCGCCCTGATGACATACCTGTGGAGGTATGAAAGCATCTAGGAGAGGTGGCTATTGAGATTTTTTGACCAGGTTGTTCAACAGAATTCTAGTGATTGAGGAGATGCCAGAGGAAAGGAGGAAATGTGTGCTGGTGCCCATTTTTAAGAAAAAGGGTGGTGTGAAGCGATGTGTGAACTATAGAGGAATAAAGTTGATGAGCCACACAAAGAAGTTATGGTAAAGCGTAGTGGAGGCTACACTCAGGACAGAGGTGAGTATGGTTTCATGCCTAAAAAGAGTACCACAGATAAATTATTTGCATTTAAGGTGTTGATGAAGTACAGAGAAGGTCAAAAGGTGCTACATTGTCTGTAGATTTAGAGAAAGCATTTGACAGAGTACCCAGAGAGGAGCTGTGGCACTACATGCCAAAGTCTGGAGTGGCAGAGAAGTATGTTAGAATAGTACAGGACATGTATGTGGTGTGCTCTAGGTGTGACAGAGGAATTTAAGGTGGAGGTGGGACAGCATCAGGGATCAGCCTTGAGCCCCTTCTTGTTTTCAGTGGTGATGGATAGGCTCATAGATGAAGTTAGACTGGAATCCCCTTGGACCATGATGTTCGTAGATGACATTGTCATCTGCAGTGAAAGCAGGGAGCAGGTGGAGGAACACTTAGAAAGGTGGAGGCATGCACTGGTAAGGAGAGGAATGAAGATCAGCCGATTTAAGACAACAGGAAGTATAGCTGGAGGTGGAGTAATAAAGATGTAGAGGTTCTCTCTAGGCGTGACCAGGTTGGATAGGATTAGAAATTAGAGGGACAGTCAAGGTTAGATGTTTTGGAGACTAAGTTAGAGAGAGCAGAATTCAATGGTTTGGACACGTACAGAGCAGAGATAATGAGTGTATTGGTTATAAATTGGTTATAAGGGTGATGAGGATGGAGCTGCCTGGCAAGAGAGCTAGAGGAAGACCAAAGAGAAGGTTGATGGATGTATTGAAGGAAGACATGAGGGTAGTTGATGTTCGAGAGGAGGATGCAGGAGGCTTATATGGCTAAAGATTATACGCTGTGGCGACCCCTAACGGGACAAGATGAAAGGAAAAGAAGACAGGGACTGCACTTCAGCTCACTGATCCTTCTGGTGTATTGCAACAACATAATGATACACTCTGCTGTGGCATTAATGGTGAAGACAGATTGAGTGACAAAGAAGGGCCGTTTGTAAAAGAACCAAAAAAGGAACTCTGAAGACACTAAGATGCATTTGTGTTAGTTTTCATGGAAAATGCTTCTTAAGCATCCATCCATCCATCCATTTTCAACACCGCTTATCCTGGTTAGGGTGGAGCCTATCCCAGCTGACTTTGGGCGAAAGGCGGACGACACCCTGAACTGGTCGCCAGTCAGTCGCAGGGCACATGTTGACACGGACGACCATTCGCTCTCACATTTGCACCGTCACTGAGTGGGAACTGAGCCCACGCTGTCCGCACCAAATTCAGGCGAGTGTACCACTACACCATCAGTGACACACATCTTAAGCAATAGGAGAAAAATCCTATATATACAAAAATGTAATTAGCATCTTCAGAAAACGTTGCAAATCATGGAACCTCATTTTGAACACCTAACTGTAAATATATTTGGCATTAAAAGTTTGAAAAAAATTACTTTACAATTCTTTTTTTCTTGGAAACATTTATGAACCTTTTATGGATAACAACTGTGAGTAATTCACATACTCATATCAGTGAAATTAATTCCTAAAGGAATTCAGTCGGCTACGTCTTCACATTTCTTGATCACATTATATGAAAGTGACCCTTATAATTCATATTAAAAACTTCAAGCTCTTAAAGATCACCCCTGCATATCATCGAATGACCTGCAGCACATTAGTGTGACCGTTGGACATGTTATAATTTCAGTCCTATTGGACAGATGTGTTTGTGCGTGTCGTCAGTGTTTGTATGTCATTCTGTGCAATGTGGGGTGTGGGGTATTGCGTGCAGCATCCTGGGTCACATGGGTCCCTATGTTTGAAAAAAAATTGCTGAGTTTTTTGTTTGTTTAATACCAGCAGGATGATACAAAGAAACAATAAAATATTGCTCCTTGAATGGTTTGTAGTTATATCTGAGATTCTGACGAAGTCTTTTAAAAAAGTAATTAAAGTTCTTAAAAGGCGCCAATATGGGCAAAATGGTTCACGCCAGAGTTTTCAATGAATGTGTACCTGTTAAGAATTTACGGTCATGGAACACTCCTTTAGAATGTTCAAATTCAGACACTGCGAGTAGATTGCTTACAGGCCTCTTTAGAAGTGCTCAGACCTGAGGGAGTCCTTTATAGCCTATGAAGTCTGTAACAAGCCAGCCATTTGGTCAGTAATGTTCAATGACAGCTCAAAGCACCGACTTGTTGTCTGTGAGACCTGTAGACATCTCATGAAGCTCTTGTAGGCCACTTTATACGGTGATAAAAGAGGGACCAATAAAGCCTCACACCAGAGGCAGATCCTCCCAGCATAGCAGTCCTTGTTAATCACAGTAAACAGTTGGAGATCCTTTCAAAGGGGATTATACCAGGGTCAGGAGCATTTGGACCTTAATTACCCTTGACATAATGTTTGACCATTCTGTTACCACTGGGGAGGGCAACACTTATTCAGGGGACGTGGGCCGAAGGATCACAGAGGTTACCGATGTCAACATTGACACAACACCCCACCCCCAGCCAATTTACTGAACGTTTAGTCAAGCAAGTGCAAGAGTTCTAAAAATACCTTTACCAACAGTGACATGCAAGGAGCCATATCCAAAATCATTTGTTGGAGAAGTAATCGATTATGATGGTTCTGGTAAACGATTAGGATGTGACTGTTAGTTTGACTGCAGTCTCATGGAGAACCTTGAACAGCAGGACTCAGCAGTGCCGTGCAGACATGATTTGGGGGACACTACAACAGAAAGGGTGAAAGGTCACTGGTTCCAATCCTCAACCTCACAACATACATCTGTACTTGAGAGTACGAAATCCTTGTTTTAGTTGCCTCAACCAAACCAGTGAATATTTAATCTTAGACCAACCAGACCTGAAAAGGAATTGGGTTTTCCTCTAACTACGTGCTGTACATTTATTGTTGCAAGTCACACTTTTGCTTCACCCTTAGTTGTGAGAATTAAATGTTTGACTGTAAGAGCTCCCTTTCTCTTGTATTTTCATGTAGTAGCAAACATTTACTTAAAATATTAATCAATTGTTGAAAAAGAATTATATTTAAAAAAAGGTAAGTGTAAGTGATTTATTTATTTTATTTTATTTTTTACAAGAAAATGTATGTATGGCGATTTGCTCTGATATATTACAAAATGTCTTAGTGCTTGGATTTTATATTTGAAGTCATATACATACTTCAATGGTGTTTTATCCATCAAAATGGATAAATAATTTTTCAACTTCATACCCTGCCAAATTAAAGGTGTTTGACAATATGCACCTTGTAATCCACTGTAAATAAACCCCCTTAGTTGATCAGATAATTCGGGGAGTTACTTTGACTGCAGGGGAGGGTTGAGAAGGATTACGGAAAGGCTGGAGGAGGCTTGGGAAGAGAAGGCACGGAAGAAGTAATCAGTAATTACTGTGTAATTGCATTTCACCGTTTTCCCACTGCAATTTTGCCGCAGTATGATCCTTGATTCTGAGGACAAACAGCTCAATACGGCATATTTATTGCAATACAAAACATGCAACTTTTTAATTCATGTTTCAATCGTTAACAATGACAATGATAATACTAATCATACATCTGCAGTTGCATCAAGATGACCGCAAACGTAATTACATAAAACTATTCGTGTTCAAACTTACAGTTGTGGCCAAAAAATGTCATCCCCTTTTTCTAAATAAAATTTTCAAATAAAAAATTAAAAGCGCAACAAGGGGAGGTACCCTATATTCCAAATGACAAATGTACATTTCAATAGAGACGCTATGGTCAAACAATCCATTATGATTGTACCGTATGTTCTATTATAGAATACAATACTGTATGTTGCTGTGCACCATGTAAAACCACTGCATGACTAATTTCACAGGATTATAATTTCTATATGTAATGTAATTCTTTGAACTTGCATCTCAAAAGCATGTATTGTGCACTTATGTATACACCATCATAATGTATTTGAAATATCGTAACACACTCAACAGGTGATGCAAGAGTAGACCTTTCACAGAAACATGACATTTACCATTCAGGAATTACATCCATGTTATGACAACTGGATCTACTTTTAGGAGTTCAGAAGTATTTGGACAATTGACATAATTATATATTCATCAATCATTTGCATTAAAATGCTATACTGCCAGTGATGTTGTCAATGCAGCCACTTTTTCATCATTTTTTGTGTCTTCTTGCCTTCACTTTCGTCTTCAGTAAGTAAAAAGTGTGTTTTGTTCAATTGAGATTAGTCCACTAACTTGGCCATTGAAAAAACATCTCATTTATTTGCCTCCAAAAAGTCATTTGAAGTTGTATTTTGCAATCACCCACAGCAAGATTTATCAACAGCATGAAGTGCAGAATATCTTGGAGGAGCTTGGCATGTTCAATATCTACAACCAATGAATGTAAATACAGATGGTCCAAACATGGTGCAAACCATTGGTAACAATCATGTCCATGAATGCCAGATTACCAAAATGCATTCTAAACAAGCCTCACTGTTGTACAGTTTATGCTTTGCTCACATTCAGCCAAATGCTAAGACTAATAAGACTTTTTGAGCCACTTGTAGGATTTCTCTATATCAGCCACCCCATCTGTCAGCAATGCATGCCATGCAGGGGCTTGTTTTGCCATAATGGTTCCTCTTCAGGCGGCACGGTGGCCGACTGGTTAGAGCGTCAACCTCACAGTTCTGGATGGATGGATGGATGGTTCCTCTTCATTCTGCTCCTGGTCATGGGGATTCTGCATCCTGAGGCAATCATATTTCATAACTTGTGATGTAAAACAGTGGTAAACATAAACCCATAAACATAAACGTGTTGCAGCCATAAAATTCTAAGTTACTGATTATTTGCTAAAAACAATCAAGTTTATCAGTTTGAACATTACATATCTTGTCTTTGTAGTGTATTCAATTAATATCGAACATGTTTGCTAATCATTGTATTCTGTTTTTATTTATGTTTAACACAACGTCCCGACTTCATTGGAATTGGGCTTGTATTTAGTAACATCACTCTGTATCCACCACCCAATTTAATCGCTTCTTCCTTGGCCAATGAGTAGGCAATTATTTAGCTCAATCATGTTATAATATGACATAATGCAGCCCTATGGGGGGCACAAGCCAGTGCAAACTGTAGGCTGGTCCCAAACCCGGATAAATGCAGAGGGTTACGTCAGGAAGGGCATCCGGCTTAAAACTTTGCCAAACAAATATGAGCGTTCATCCAAAGAATTTCGAAATGAGCTCATCAGAGGGACAGCCAAGGTTCGATGTTTTGGAGACAAAGTTAGCGAGAGCAGACTTCGATGGTTTGGACACGTCCAGAGGAGAAATAGTGAGTATATTGGTAGAAGGATGATGAGGATGGAGCTGCCAGGCAAGAGAGCTAGAGGAAGACCAAAGAGAAGGTTGATGGATGTCGTGAGGGAAGACATGATGGCAGTTGGTGTTCGAGAGGAGGATGCAGGAGATGGAAAAAGGATGGAAAAGGATGACGCGCTGTGGCGACCCCTAAAGGGACAAGCCCAAAGGAAAAGAAGATGTTATAATATGACAGCCATGTTGATAAGTATGCTGTTGAGTGTTTGGAGAATATGTACTTATGTATTTGAAATTGAGTACATCATAAGTGAATGCCATATAAGGTGTGTTACCTATTCTGATAGGCAACTCCTTTGGCATTTAAACAAGCAAGATTATAACTTTTTTTCACAATTTCCCAGGTGTCGTAATAATGTCTGTGGCATGCATTTATCAAAGCACCCCAAGGATCAATTAACATTTTTACAGCACATCTTAAAATTTGCTCGTTTAAGGGACGACGTTATCACACCCCACATACTGCTGGGACAGTACGAGCCTGGCTTTCATTAGATTAGTAACCAGTGGGCTGGATCTCGCTGGCGTATTCCTGCCAGTCTTTGGCCAGCTCCTCTTCCGCCTCACTGGCGGCAAGTGTTCACTAGAGTGAGAGTGTGGGGCATAGACACATCGCCAAACACAAACACCACCAACTTCAGGACGCGAACAAGTGTTGTTCACGAGAGGTTAGCTCACTTCAACGAACTCCTAAAGAGACTCCACTGCATTACCACTGGTGAACAGTGATTCAGGTAACGCATGACAAAGTTACACCAAAAATCAGCCATTTTGAGTAACAAGCGAAGTAATGCATTACTTTTCCTGGGAAAGTAATTCGACTCCAGTTACTCCTTCAATCCAACAATAGTTACTTTGCATCATCAATGTCTCTCACCAAACAATAATTTGAAGCTGGTAATTCAAACAAATAGCAGTCAAAGTGTGTAGAAGCATTTAACCAAACCCGCCCTTTTTTCCAACGGATAGAAGAAAGCGAAGTGATTGTGGATTCTACAAAGCACATTGATGGTGCAGTACAATAAAAGTACAAACAAATGCACAAAAGTGTATTTGATTGTTGTTAATTTTTTTGTTTACACATCAAGAATACAGTTTTACTGGCGTGTTAAACGCGAAATGCATTGCAGGCTAATTATTCATACCAATGCGCGATCATCAATCGGTCATGAGGGTTAGGACTGACTCACTGAAGGGCTTACAATGCTTGGTGAGCGACTGGTTAGAGCGTCTTCCTCACAGTTCTGAGGACCGGGGTTCAATCCCCGGCCCCGCCTGTGTGGAGTTTGCATGTTCTCCCCGTGCCTGCGTGGGTTTTCTCCGGGCACTCCGATTCCCTCCCACATCCCAAAAACATGCATTAATTGGAGACTCTAAATTGCCTGTAGGTGTGACTGTGAGTGCGACTGGTTGTTTGTTTGTATGTGCCCTGCGATTGGCTGACAACCAGTTCAGGGTGTACCCCGCCTCCTGCCCGATGATAGCTGGGATTGGCGCCAGCACGCCCGCGACCCTAGTGAGGAGAAGCGGCTCAGAAAGTGGATGGATGAAAAGTGAGAACTCTCAACTTCGTCTGTGAGCGTGTTGAATGCGCTGCACGGCTGACGTCACGTAGTTTTCTCGCTGTTCGCATCAAAATTACTGTGGTGGGAGCAATGGTGTGTGTCTGTCTGCGTGTGTTTGTGTGTGTGTGTGTCACTCACTTTCACGTTTACGTACATGCACGCACAAAGGCGCACACGCACGCACACACACAGCTGCTTTCATGGACCCTCTCCCACAATCGGCAGTGTACTGAGAATGGTGTGCTTGTTTACGTTTAGGAACTTACTGTATTGTGTTTCAACTATACTAATATTTCAGTTATTGTTTCATGTTGATGACATGATTCTGTAACTTGTGTGGCGTACATTACCAAGTAATGGGTACGGTTAAGCTAATGCTTTTTTTTTGTGATATTCCTGCCACTTGGCAGCTGCCGGAAGTAACTAAAAAGTTACTTTTTACTTACTTAGTTACTTTGCTGATTACTTGATTTCAAGTTATTTTTCAACTCAAGTAATCAGTAAAGTAACTAACTTACTTTTTCAAGGCAACTGTGGCAACGCTGCTGGTGAATACAGCATTTCATCACCAAGTCAATTAATCTAGTAATGTGGCACATGACCGAGTCAAACACAAATATCCCTACCCCCTTGTTGCCAATTGAGCTCAGTATTAGTATGTCATCATCAGAAGCTAAGGATACTAGTTAATGCCAAGCTATGCTAACACTGCAGCTCTGCTAGCCTTTTGGCTTTGACATGATAGTGCTTCGGCAGCTGCGTCAAAGTGATTATTTGGCTCTTTAACAGACATGTCAAGCTCCCGGACAACGGGCTGGAAGTGGCCCGCGCAACATTTTTGTCTGGCCCGTGGGATCAATTTGATGTCAGCATGACATCGGCCCTCACAAGGGCATCAGCCAAATGTGCAAGTCATTCCATATTTGTACCATACCATACCATACCATACCATACAGTACTCAGTGTCGGGGGTGTGGTGATACAACAGTCGGCAAATCATTTACCAGATTCAAAGGTGCCACATGGCTGTTATCGCTAATTTTGGAAGCTCTGTTTGTTGTTAAAAACTCCTGGTTGTGTCAGCACAAATCTGCAAAAACTGAAAGTCACTTGGGACAACATCGAAAACAATACCGATGGACCTCATATTTCATCTACAGGAATACTTTTTAGATTCTTATGGGGTGGATTTTTATTCACGTTATCTACGTTACCTTAGTGTTTATTCAAAGTTTTGACAAAGATGAAACGGTTCCTCGTGGTTGTTAGAGCGCATATCTGACGACAAAAAGTGGTTTCGGTGTGGAAAATCACACATTTATAGGATTTGGAGACAATAGAAAACTATATGGACGTGATTCACTATTATTATCCTTGTTTTCTGTGAAGTAAATCTTACGATGTGCTTGCTCACAGTGTGATGATGTTACATCTTTGTTTAAAGTTCGTTAGCTTGGTTAGCTTGGCGCCAACTGCCATAGTTACAAAGTCAAAATCACTGGATAATCACAATTTCAGCAAGTGCTGGCAATCATATGCTAAGTCACTTGGGATAATGACTATTTTTGTGTGTTGTAGGCAAAGTATTTGGGTGAAAATATCAATGACTGTCTCAAGCAGCAGCCACTGCTGACATCCACATTAGCTTGTGCTGTAGCAGTTTGCTAATCTTCCTGGGGTCCACATAATAATCAACAGTACAAATAAGAGATTAGTACAGCACATAGTACATCAATACAATACATAGATCATTTTACACTTGAGACGATGTGAGTCCCAGGAAGCAAATGTCTGGAAACAATGAGTCCCAGCCTTGAAACAATGAGTCCCTCCAACTTATCATCACGGAATACAAATACTGTTCCGCACCTTCAAGGCCACTGCTGACCACCTTCATGTTCTCTCAGATCTTTGTCCTCCATCCACCTCACCGTCCCTTCTGTCGGGGACTGCTGTGTTCCCCGTCTTTGGAAGTCACTCCCACCTGACCCACGATACATAAACTTATTAACCATCTTCAAATCCAAACACAAGACACACCTATTCTGGACTTCCTTTTCACTTTCCCCATATCATTTTCCATTTTAATTGATGTTTTATGTTCTTTTTGTTTTTATTGTTTTGCATGTGTATGGTGACCTTGAGTGTCCTGAAAGGTGCCTATAAATGATTAATTAATTAATTAATTAATTAATTTTAAATTATTATAATTATGGGCCTGCTGCGGCGCAAAGTGGTAGTGCCTGAGCAGCAAGCAGCCCATATTACTATCCTTAATACTTGTTATGGCAACTTATCCTTTCTTATTCTGTCATTTTTTTCATCTCGAATTTCGCAAGCACCATTTAACGTATCCGCACAAATGAGATACCAAAAGATGCATCTTGACTGGACTCAGAGCAGAATTCTTTTTGTCAGAAATGCATGTTACACTGAACTTGTGCTCAGAGTGAGAAGATTTTTATGCATTTATTAGTCAATGAAGCCGTATAAAAGTGTTTAGCAGTAACAGCATGTCTGGCTCCTTTCTCAGTGTCTGCAGTTCTGGCAGCCATTTAGGATTACTATGTTACAATTAATTGGGTAACTTTATAACAACATCAGCAGGATAGATCACTTACTGTTTTATGGGAAGCTTTCATAGTGACATACAAGAATTCTGTCAAGGAATCAAAATGAATAAATGTACGTAATCAGAGTCAGGAAAACACGTAATTTTTATGACAGTGCCACAAGAGACATGAGCAACATACAAGGCATTCATTAGCGTCTCAAAAGTGGTTTCAGAAAAACATTTTCCTTCATAAAAATAACAAAAGTGCTAAATATGTACAGTGAGGTGCTGTTTTAGAAGCCGCTTTATGGTTTCCCCGGAGAGTTACTTGATTGTGGTCAAAGGGAAATAATGAACAGATATGTTGTTGCATTGAAACCGATTTTTTTTCAACTCTCTGCCGAGACAAGAGTAGAGCCTTGACTCCTGTAGTCATAAATCCATCATTGCCTCTATTAAGTGTAAAGCTGGCCTGTGTTCTTTATTTTTTGCATTGTACAATAGTCGATGGATGAAAGTACTGTAGTAGTAGCAGTACTATTTAGAGCATGGTAAATTAAAACATTTATGGCCTCCTGCCTGCATGGTTTTATTGCAAAAGTGGGCATTAGCATGTTAATGTTTCCAGTGCCACATTCCAAACCACTTATAACATTAATCGCTGAATTATTAAATTCCTAATTGGTTTGGAGAGAACCAGAGAGGAAAGGACAAAATCATGTTTTGTCATCAGGCTTTCCTTCCAAGGTCACCGGCCAAGAAAAGTTAAGACTTTGATGGAGAATGAACATATTGTATGCCAGTTTAGCACAAGTAACAATTCCATATTTGTTGGAGAAAATCCCTTTCACGACTAAACTCAACACTTGTTAGCTAAACATTGAGAAGCTAATCTTGGAAGCCCTGCGAGAAATTTGTGAACAACAAAGGCAGATGTATCACATGAGCCCGTTATTGTACTGAAGCTGAATGATACTGTATACAATAAACAATACCAATATTGACAAATATGTTCAGATGCGTGCCAATATCTTGCTTTTTGAAGTACATTTATACTGCATATAATGTTTCTAAATCTACAGTCATATAAACTTACCGTTCTATTTAAATCAATCTATGCTGTACATTCAATTTCCTGATCTGTTTCTTTAGTAGGCTGTATGGTGGATACAAAATTATCTGTGTATGGAACAAACCTGTAATATTTTTACTTCCAACAAACATACAATAGAACCTCCAAATTTGAATGCGCCAAGTTTTTAAGAATGTTAAAATTCGGTTTGGCCATCGAGAATCGAGAACCGATTGGAACCGGGACTACCATTCCGGTTCTCCCGGAATCGTCCGAATTCAAAAAATTTGGTTCCTAGTTTCGATGCCTACAGTCCGTCGACAGCGAAGAAAAAAGTGGCGAAAACCAACGAAGAAGAATGCGCACGAAGACGTGCTTGTGCCCAACACCAGTGGTGAACAAAAGTCTGTCTTAACTATGTTAAAATAAATGACCAGTCACCACAGCGAAACACTTGCATTAAGGTTATATTGTGCAGAGGAGGCTGTCATGATGTGTCGAAGTTTGACGTGCTCCCTCCCACTCAGAGCGAAGTCAATTGGGTGAGTGAAACAATAAAATATGAGGCAGCACTTTGCTTGTGTGGTATTTGATTTTATTGTTTATTGTTGGTGACAGGAAAGGTTTATTCAAATTTACATTTTCTACTCTGGACTCAGCCGCTGGACCTCTTCAGCGCAATTCCCAAGTCTGGTGAAATGTGAGTGGAGTGTTGCGACAGGAAGGGTAAAAAAAAAGAAATAATCTGAGTGGCTCGCGGCAACCCTGATGGAAGAAACCAAAAGTCATAATTATGATATTGTATGTTTGTAAAAAATTATTTCAAATACACATATGCGGTATTGGAGGTCAACCACAGCGTCACAGAAGGTTGTATTCAACATTGGACCTTCCACTGTATTTTCTTTTAAGAATATTATGCTAATTTATTCAACAACCTCTTTAGGGTAGCTATGGATGAGTGGTTAAGAATGCGTGACCAGATTTGATTTGAGAACTGGTGACATATTTAGATACTGTTTATCAGTGGCAAGTAGTGCATTTCAGACCTGGGCCTTCAGTGGTGACTTAAATGACCGAATCCGCCCCTTAATAGCACCACTATCGCATCACATCAGTTTGAACATGAAATATCTTGTCTTTGTAGTGTATTCAATTAAATATAGGTCGAACATGCTTTGCAAATCATCGTATTCTATTTTTATTTATGTTTAACACAACGTCCCAAGTTCATTGGAATTGGGGTTCTAATTTTGAAACATAATCATTAATATTTTGAAACATTCTAGCAACACAGTAAGTACTATATAATTTGGTGACCAGTGACAAAACAAAACAAACCAAAACACTCAATCCATGACTTGACAAGTATTTTAGAACCACTGTTCTATAAATTCTGTAAGGGGAAAAAAAAACAAAAAACATTTTTATTCCCAAATGGATTTGCATTTGTATCGGATGAATAACTTCATAATATTATTGGTAACAAATGTGCGTAGAAGTATTGGAACAATAAAATTATATTAAAATGAATATGAACTCCCGGCACAGTGTGCGACTGGTTAGCACATCTGCCTCACAGTTCTGGGGACCGGGGTTCAAATCCCGGGCCCACCTGTGTGGAGTTTGCATGTTCTTCCTGGGTACTCCGGTTTCCTTCCACATCCCAAAAACATGCGTAGGTGTGAATGTGAGTGCGAATGGTTGTTTGTTTCTATGTGCCCTGCGATTGGCTGGCGACCGGTTCAGGGTGTGCCCCGCCTCCCACCCGAAGGTAGGTGGGATTGGCTCCAGCAGCCTGCGACCCTAGTGAGGATAAGTGGTAAAGAAAATGGATGGATGGATGAATATGAACTTTATTTCATCAAAAATATTTTCTCTTGCATTCTTTGTTTCAGTGGGTTACTTCCTTCCGTCTCCCATCAGTATTTAGCAGGTAAACTCATGGTTCATAGGTTTTAGGTCTTATATTTACTTGGCCACTCAAAAATCCTCCATTGCTTTTCCTTGGTGAACTCTTTGGCAGTGTGTTATGCGTCATTATGATGGAGCATGATGAAGGGTCTCCCAATCAGTTGTTTCTTCATTAATTTTTTGGCTTCTCTCTGTTCTTTTTTGTCACAAATTCCTGTATGACCTTCCTATTCTTCCTGTTAATGAGTGGTTGGCATCTTTTTGTGAAGTATGTGTACTTTTGTTGATGAAGTCCTTAGCAAACAGTAGTCTGTGGTACTGTCACTCCTGCCCTCTGGAGGTTGTAGATGATTTCACATGTTGTTTTTGGGTCTTCTTTACAGCTCTCACTACATTTTTATCATTAACTGCTGCTGTTTTCCTTGGTTTACCCATTCTACATCAGTCACTTTGTAGACCAGTGGTTTATTTCTAATTCAGGACATTCAAAATGATATTATTGGATATGGCCAATGTTTGTGCAAATTTGTGATTTGATCTCATTTTCATTACTATTTGTTGACCGTTTTCTGTTTTTTATTTTGGTTACACTTTTAAGTAGCATACTGTAAAGGAAGTTTTCACGGGAAAAACGCAAATGTCAAACTCGGTGTAAACATGAATCACTACTTACTGTATATGACACTAAATCACAAACTATATCAAACTTCACTTGCCATGCCATCGAAATCCCATGGTTTTTTTCTACTATTTCGTGCATAACATAAGGTGAAAATTTGCGGGGTCAAAGTTTGTGACGTGGTTTAAGTTCGACATCTCTGCGGTTTGTTGATTGAACGCAAGCATTCAGCTTGCAAAATGACCAGTTTAGATCTCTGTGTGTTTGTGACGTAGATGGCTACTAATTATTCAAGTACCCTCCCACTTTCTGGTTGGTACCCACCCACTCAATTTAGCTGAATAGCCACAAGGCATTTCCAGGTTATAAACCAGAGAGTCTCAAATGTCAGCAAGCCATACAAATACAGTAAATAGAGACAACACACTGGCTGAAATAAGTTTATCACTACATATATTTCCAAAGGTGATTTTTGTCGAGAATGTCTCGGTATATTTGTCCATTCATCCTTTCTTCAATTATGTGAAGTTTACCAGTACCATTTGCTGCAAAGCAGCCCCACAGATGTGCAGTGTCATTTCGCCGCCAAACGTGCTGCGCATTATGGCATCCAAAGAGTTCAATATTGCTCTCATCAAACCAGACTATATTCTCCCAGTATTTAACTGGCTTGTCCAAATGTTGTTCAGCAAACTTGAAAAGAGCTTTGACATGCTTTTCTTTTCCAGCAAAGAGGTTTTGCGCGGTGAGCGTGCATACAGGGCATGACGGCAGAGTACATTGCTCACTGTTTTCCTTGTGACACCAGTACCTGCTAATTCTAGGTCTTTTTTAAGCTCTCCACAGGTAGGCCTTGACTTTTGGACAACTCTTCTGATTATTCTTTCTACTGCTCTGTCACAAATCTTCCGAGGAGTACCTGATCGAAGCAAATTTATGGTGGTATGATTGGCTTTCCATTTACGTATTATGGCCTCAACCGTGCTCATTGGAACCTTCAGAAACTTAGATATGCACCTGCAACCAATGCCATCGTTATGTTTTGCAACAATTAGTTTGCAATGGGTGTCTTGGTGGACGACTGGTTAGCACATTTGCCTCACAGTTCTGAGGACCAGGGTTCAAATCCCGGCCCCGCCTGTGTGGAGTTTGCATGTTCTCCCTGTGCCTGTATGGGTTTTCTCCGGGTACTCCGGTTTCCTCCCTATCAAAAACACACGTGGTAGGTTGAATGAAGACTCTAAATTGCCTGTAGGTGTGAATGTGGGGGTGCATGGTTGTTTGTTTATATGTGCCCTGCGATTGGCTGGTGACCAGTTCAGGTTGTACCCCACCTCTCGCCCGAAGATAGCTGGGATAGGCTCCAGCACGCCCGTAACCCAAGTGAGGATAAATGGTACAGAAAATGGATGGATGGATAGTTCGCGATGGTCTTGAGACAGCTCCTTGCTCTTACCCATCATGAGATGTGCCTTGACTCACACCTTGGCAATTAGATCTTTTTGTAGGCCATCAATTATGGTAGTGATAAGGGGCACAAACACAATGTCCCAACTTCATTGGAATTGGGGTTGTATGTGTAGTCTTGGCTTTCCATGCCTTTTTGCACCTCCCTTTTGTCATGTGTTCAATACTTTTTCCCTGGGTCATTTCACATTATCACACACAACTTAATTTCTGATCTTATTTGTTGTACTATTTGTTCCCAACATCTGGTAAAAATTTCATGTCAATAGCACCTGTGGAAATATATTTCGTGAGAAAAATGGTGACGCGTTAAATACTTATTTCAGTACATTGTGCTTTACAAGAATACGGCCGTTGTGAGGATTAAGCGGTACAGAAAAAAGGAAACTTAACTCGCTTTATTATTTGTAATCTAAATGTTAATGAAATAGCGAAACATTCATTGTTGCCAAAAAAGTAATGCACATTGCGCTCAGGTTCAATTCAAGTGAATGGGAGCGAAGGATGAGACTAAACCACAAAATATAAATATACATTTATTTTCCCCCACGTCTCCTTTCAGATCAAGTTCCCTATTAGTGAGCCAACAATCCAATGCTTGATTAATTCTGCTTCACAATGATAGTAAAATGCCACATCAAAGGATCCAAGCGTGACACCGCGATGAATGTTTGGCCTCGACAAGACAGAAATCACCGTGATATTGCTAAGGACCAATAAGAGCAAAGCTGTTTTCCATATATAAGATTAAGAATAACAGTAATCCAATCAGATCAAAGCTTATTTACACATCGAATATTAATACTCAATGACGGTTGTTGAATTCAAATATCCACGTTAACATGGAGGACTTGCAGGAATAATGACAAATCTGGCCATCTCAATTACCAGGCGTAAATGACCAACAGTTTAAAAATGGCCATCCTGGGTATTTTCAACCCAAATTATCTTGCAAACCTGATAAAAGGACATTAAAGATTATTAAAAAAAAAAAAAAAAGAAGATGGCATGGGACCATTAAATAGTGAATATAATGGAACACAACAAAACACACCTGCCGGTCACAAAACCTTTCCTGTACTTTTGGAAGGGGAGGAGCCTGACTCTGCTATGTGTTGCTTGAACAGGCAGCTAAGGTGTCCATGCCCCCGAGTGCCCTTCAGTGTGAGAAAGGCGATGTCAGAAGCACATGCAGGTGCTTGAAAATGGCAGAGACAAGATGACAAGATGTTAATGTCGGACGCTGCAGCCATCATGAAGTGACACTCCACACTGACGGGTACCGTAGGAGTGTCACAACTGTTAACAACTCCTATCAGAGATCAAACAGATCAAATTAACATGTGCAGCCAGTGACCAAGTGTATGCTGCATTGCACTGTGCTAACACTGTGGACAAAGATATGGGTCATTTTCATATAATTTGATGAATAACGGTAAAGACATGGCACACTGAATTTCCTTTTGAAAATCAATGTATTTTACTGATATGAAGGTTTGGGTTATCGGCAATTGTTATCCATCAAACCCTCATAATTGTTTCCAAGAAATAAAATATTCCCAGGGAATATTTTCAAAACTTTGAATGCCAAAATGTCTGCCGTTACGTGAGCCAAATGAAGTTTCATGTTTTCTGAAGATGCCAATTGTATTTTTGGATACGTATGATATTTTGCTTATTGCACTTTCCACAAAAACTAACACAAATGCATGTGAGTGTCTTCAGAGTTCCGTTTCTTGGTTCTTTTTCAACCAGTCCTTCTTTGTCACTGAAGCTTTCTTTATCATTAACGCCATTGGACAGCATCTCATTTTATTGTTGCAATATACCAGAGAGATCTGACACCTGCAGTGGCTGGATGAGGCAACCATTTTGCATTCACACAATAGCAGACAGCAAAATACATGCTGATATTTCTGAGCTATGAATGACTATGTAGAGTATGAATTTGTGACAGTATCTGAACTATTGCTTGTCTCTACCGTTACCACAATAGTATAAAGACAAGAGTGTAATGGGTTGAATGATTAGTTAGGATCATTTATGTACTTGAAACACGTAAATTATGAAATTCACGAGATTTTTAATGAAGCTGTTCATGTCTTTGCTGTTATATACTTTTGTCTTCACCGTTAAGAAAATAATGTTTCAATTGGCCACCACCATTTGCTTTTTCAATAAGGGCTGCCTTTACTATGAATCCCTAAAAGTTTAAATCACCGACAACTTTTGGAAAATTGGTCTTTAAGCGTGGCAGTTTCCGCATGGGAGATATTGACCCGCATAAAACAAAGGCGGCATCACAAAATTGCCAAATTCGTTTTTTGTTCCCCCCCCCCCCCAAGTGTCTTTACTGTTATTGATCAAATCATATGAAAAGGATCATCCAGCATAACGGCGGTACAATATTATGCTCTGTATAGTACAATAAACAATCCATATTGATATGAGTGCACAACAACAAATTACAGCACAAAATTCAACATGTCTCAAGGGATTCGGAAAACTATACATACAAATCTGATTAGATGCTACTTGTAGACCTGAAGATATTGTTAACAATTTGACAAACATTTGTGCTCCAAAGATAGAATTCACTGTTGTAACGTCAATATCAGTTCGGCAACAGTGTGAAATCCCATTAACAGTACATACATTTGACCTAGGTGCATCAATCAGTCTCTCTTCTTCTGGCATGACACGTCCCCTGATGTGTGCATGTGGCAACGCCTCCATTCCTGGCATTCCTCCCTGGAACACACAAATAGGACCCCACCGAATGGGATCAACAAGACAACATTCCTCAGGCAAGTTTTAACAAAGAACACTGTCCTTGCTACTGTAAACGGAGCACTGTCGAGAACACTTTGAGATAAAGTCAGGGGAATCGTCAAACGTTACTCCAGATGCTAATATATCCTTTTACAGTTAGTTTTTCATGAAGGCGTAAGGTTTCACACTTCAGCAGAGGTTATGCTGAAACAAGAATATTATTATACAGTGTTAAGTATTGTTGTGTGTTTCATGCCTTTCCTTGTCTAACGTGACCATTGATTAGTGCTAATTTGTTTCTGCTCTTGGCCAGGAAAAGCTATGAGTGACAAAACCACTTGACACGCAAAAAAGTAGTTTGAACTGGACTGCATTCACCACAGTGTGGCTGTTTTTCCAGCGCCCAAGGATTACAATTAACTGGCCACTCCTGTTGCGGCTTAATGACCAAGTACTGCAAAAGCCAGCAGCAGGGACACTTCCTGAGCAGTGCCGGTTTAGGCCTAATTGGTTCTGGCACAGCAATCCTCACTGCTTATCTCATAGCCAACTGAAAAATATCAGCCGTGAAGTGTGATCAAAACATGCTGATTTCAGAAAATTCGGACAGAGCAACACATGATTAAAAGGCTTCATTTTCTGGTCATTTGGACATTTCTACCCTTCTTAAGGTCAAACAAGCATGATTAATGCAGTATATATACATACAGTACATCATATGAAATGCAGGTCAATATTAACATTGAGTCTTCGTTTCAAATGATGATGACCATTTAAAAAAAGAAGAAGAAGAAAACACTTTCAAAGGGAAATAGGGATCTCTTTTGTTATAAGAGGTCCCAACCTACACAGTCAAATGGGGCGGGGGTGGGGTTTTTGGAAGGGAGGTCCAGGAGATTTGGGTAAACCATCTGCTAACCAAAGCTTTTGGGAAAGAGCACTAATATGGATTTAGGATATTATTCTCTCTGCAGGTGGGATTGTCATAACCCCCGTGGATTTCCCTGCAAGGAGAGGCAAACCACAAGGATAGAAAACAAACAAAAAGAAGGTTTGTAAAGAAGGACCAACCAAAATGGAATGGATTCTGGATCAATGGATGGATTTTTATTTATTTATTTATTTTTTTATCTCTACTGCTTATTCATGACTCAGTAAGTCAGGAATTAATGATGGCTTAATCAACAAAATGAAAATAAAAGTAGAGGAAATGTTCCCAAATTTGTGAGGTGGAATTTCACATTCAAAGGTGATAGCTATTGAAAACGAGATGGCTCTCCACATGAACCATGACAAGGGGAAGACATGCATTTGATAGAAAGAGAATCTTGGGAAGTAAGAGTGCTCTCCTTCTCTCGAGTTGCCAGGGTTTATTACGACAGCAGCCGTCTTTACTGGGCTTAACAGTGATTTACCCCCTTTTGCTTACTTGTTTGTTTATCCCGATTGTACAGCAGAGGTTTAAGCTGCCAGGTGCTTCAAGATGTACAGCTGTTCCCAACTGCATCGAGACCTGTGACAGAGCCATACTCTCAGTGATGACAATTAGTCATGATGGCTGTTCCAGGATTTGAGTAGAACTGTAATCGGCTTAATCTTCTTGACGAAAATAAACTGACTTTTGCTTTGACTGTTTAAAACATGAATTCGTTTTGACACCTGCAGAATGCCAAAATAAATTACTGCAGACACACTGCATCAAGTCCTGGTTTTAACTAAGACATTTGAGTTTTCTTTAGTCCGTTAACTGAGTACAGTATATCTAACTGTTATAGTTCATTACACACGACATGAATTTAAATCATTGGCGACTGAGGTGGTGATGATCGGAGACCATCTCTCATATAAAAGAATCTGTATACGACAGCTTCTCCCTAATCCGACTTCCATCTCAAATGACCCCACAAGGCTTTGCCTACGAACTATTGATTCAATGAATTGATTGTCGCAAGGCTTTATTGAGAAGAAAGGATGTAGAAATGCTATTGACATATTGCTATACAATATCAGGGAAATATAGACAAAGAACGTGCCAAATAATTAAATAATTAAGAAATATTGTATTCTGCCATAAATACAGCCCCAATTCCAATGAAGTTGGGACATGGTAAACATAAATAAAAACAGAATACAATGATTTGCAAATCATGTTCAACCTATATTTAATTGAATACACTACCAAGACAAGATATTTAATGTTCAAACTGATAAACTTGATTGTTTTTAGCAAATAATACAATACAAAGACATTTTAAAATGTGGTGCTTTTAGTGGCTGGAACGTAATAATGGAATTCCATTTTAAATGGAGATTATTGATTTGGTATATGAGTAAATTGAGTTACAAGCTTGTTCATGGAACGATTTAATCTCATCAAGGTACCACTGTATGTGTAAAGACAGTACCTGGGAGCAATAAATATTGAATATTTTATGCCTGGATATGTGTCTGGAAATATTTACATGCATAAATTGAAAGACTTGCTGACAGCACTACATTCCAAGCATAATCATATCACTGATGGAGAATGTTTTCATTAAATCCCATTTCAATCCATCTGTTGCCCAAAATTGTGTTGTGCCACCAGAGTAGCCAATTTTAATTAAGCCATTTAAAATCCATCCATCCGTTTCCTGTACGACTTATCCTCACTAGGATTGTGGGTGTGCTGCAGCCTATCCCGGCTATCTTCGGGCGAGAGGCGGGGTACACCCTGAACTGGTCGCCAGCCAATCGCAGGCCACATACAATATAAACAAACAACCATTCGCACTCACATTCACATCTACAGGCAATTTAGAGGCTTCAATCAACCTACCACGCATGTTCTTCGGACGTGGGAATAAACCGGAGTAGCCAGAGAAATCCCAATCCCAATGTCATCAATAAACTACAATCATAAGGTTGTCATATATTTGCCATGTGTTACTGTTTATAGTGTATTTTCAACTCCTTTTTAGCAGGCATGTTCACAGGCATTTTTGGAGGCAGGTACGCAAGTCCAAAAAGGGCACCCATTGGTAAAATTAACTAGGAAAAAAAAGTAGTGTATGCATTATATTATTTCTTCTTTTTCTTTTTATTTATTTTATACATAATCACCACATCCCGTCATACAACTATGAACAAAGGAGGTGAAGGGAAGATACAGTAACTATTACGGCTCTGCATCCCTTTTCAAATGGCAAGTTTATGTGATGTGCATTTAAACAAATAATTTTCAGGGTTAAGTAAAAAAATAAACTTCTTCTTCTTTTCCTTTCGGCTTGTCCCGTTAGGGGTCGCCACAGCGCGTCATCCTTTTCCATGAGAGCCTATCTCCTGCATCCTCCTCTCGAACACCAACTGCCATCATGTCTTCCCTCACGACATCCATCAACCTTCTCTTTGGTCTTCCTCTAGCTCTCTTGCCTGGCAGCTCCATCCTCATCATCCTTCTACCAATATACTCACTCTCTCTCCTCTGGACGTGTCCAAACCATTGAAGTCTGCTCTCTCTAACTTTGTCTCCAAAACATCGAACCTTGGCTGTCCCTCTGATGAGCTCATTTCTAATTTTATCCAACCTGGTCACTCCGAGAGCGAACCTCAACATCTTCATTTCCGCCACCTCCAGCTCTGCTTCCTGTTTTCTCTTCAGTGCCACTGTCTCTAATCCATACATCATGGCTGGCCTCACCGCTGTTTTATAAACTTTGCCCTTCATCCTAGCAGAGACTCTTCTGTCACATAACACACCTGACACCTTCCTCCACCCGTTCCAACCTGCTTGGACCCGTTTCTTCACTTGCTGACCACACTCACCATTGCTCTGGACGGTATTTCAAGTCCTCTACCTTTGCCATCTCTTCTCCCTGTAGCCTCATTCTTCCCCCACCACCCCTCTCATTCATGCACATATATTCTGTTTTACTTCGGCTAATCTTGATTCCTCTTCTTTCCAGTGCATGCCTCCATCTTTCTAACTGTTCCTCCAGCTGCTCCCTGCTTTCACTGCAGATCACAATGTCATCTGCAAACATCATGGTCCATCCATCACCACTGCAAAAAGGAAGGGGCTCAGGGCTGATCCCTGATGCAGTCCCACGTCCACCTTAAATTCTTCTGTCACACCGACAGCACACCTCACCGCTGTTCTGCTGCCCTCGTACATGTCCTGTATTATTCTAACATACTTCTCTGCCACTCCAGACTTCTGCATGCAGTACCACAGTTCCTCTCTGGGTACTCTGTCATAGGCTTTCTCTAGATCTACAAAAACACAATGTAGCTCCTTCTGACCTTCTCTGTACTTTTCCATCAACATCCTCAAGGCAAATAATGCATCTGTGGTACTCTTTCTAGGCATGAAACCATACTGTTGCTCGCAAATACTCACTTCTGTCCTGAGTCTAGCCTCCACTACTCTTTCCCATAACTTCATTGTGTGGCTCATCAACTTTATTCCTCTATAGTTGCCACAGCTCTGCACATCACCTTTGTTCTTAAAAATGGGCACCAGTACACTTTTCCTCCATTCCTCAGGCATCTTCTCACGCACTAGAATTCTATTGAACAAGCTGGTCAAAAACTCCACAGCCACCTCTCCTAGATGCTTCCATACCTCCACAGGAATGTCATCAGGACCAACTGCCTTTCCATTTTTCATTCTCTTTAATGCCTTTCTAACTTCCCCCTTACTAATCATTGCCACTTCCTGGTCCACCACACTTGCCTCTTCTACTCTCCCTTCTCTATCATTTTCCTCATTCATCAACTCCTCGAAGTATTCTTTCCATCTACCTAGCACACTGCTGGCACCAGTCAACATATTTCCATCTCTATCCTTAATCACCCTAACCTGCTGCACATCCTTCCCATCTCTATCCCTCTGTCTGGCCAGCCTGTATAGATCCTTTTCTCCTTCTTTAGTGTCCAACCTGCCATACATGTCATCATATGCCTCTTGTTTTGCCTTTGCCACCTCTACCTTTGCCCTGTGTCGCATCTCAATGTATTCCTTTCGCCTCTCCTCGGTCCTCTCAGTGTCCCACTTCTTCTTAGCTAACCGTTTTCCTTGTATGATTTCCTGTACTGTGAGGTTCCACCACCAAGTCTCCATCTCTCCTTTCCTGCCAGAAGATACACCAAGTACTCTCCTGCCTGCTTCTCTGATCACCTTGGCTGCAGTGGTCCAGTCTTCTGGAAGCTCTTCCCGTCCACCGAGAGCCTGTATCACCTCTTCCCGAAAAGCTGCACAACACTCGTCCTGTCTCAGCTTCCACCACATGGTTCTCTTCTCTGCCTTTGTCTTCCTAATTTTCCTCCCCACCACCAGAGTCATCTTACACACCACCATCCTATGCTGTCTAGCCACACTCTCCCCTACCACTACCTTACAGTTGGTAACCTCCTTCAGATTACATCGTCTGCACAAGATGTAATCGACCTGTGTGCTTCTACCTCCGCTCTTGTAGGTCACCCTATGTTCGTGCCTCTTCTGGAAAAAAGTGTTCACTACAGCCATTTGCATCCTTGTTGCAAAGTCTACCACCATCTGTCCCTCCAAGTTCCTTTCCTGGATACCGTACTTACCCATCACTTCTTCATCACCCTTATTACCTTCACCAACATGTCCATTACAATCTGCACCAATTACGACTCTCTCTCTGTCTGGGATGCTCAGAACTACATCCTCTAGCTCCTTCCAGAATTTCTCTTTCACCTCTAGGTCACATCCTACCTGTGGGGCATAGCCACTAATCACATTACACATAACACCCTCAATTTCAAATTTCAGCCTCATCACTCGATCTGATACTCTTTTCACCTCCAAGACATTCTTAGCCAACTCTTCTTTTAAAATAACCCCGACTCCATTTCTCTTCCCATCTACACCATGGTAAAATAATTTAAACCCTGCCCCTAAACTTCTAGCCTTACTGCCTTTCCACCTGGTCTCCTGGACACACAATATATCAACCTTTCTCCTAATCATCATGTCAACCAACTCCCGGGATTTTCCTGTCATAGTCCCAACATTCAAAGTCCCCACATTCAGTTCTAGGCTCTGTGTTTTCCTCTTCTCTTTCTGCCGAAGAACCCGCTTTTCCACCTAAAAAAATAAACAAGTGACATAAAATGGTTGCACTAGTGCACAGGCCCTCTTATAAATGGGGATGTGGCAGTGTTCAGAATTCAGCAAATGACATTAAAATTCATGGTAAACTGAAATCGCCACATAACTGCCACCATTTAAAGTGCCTCGGATTAAGCCCAAATAAATTTCAGATGTTCTAGATAGCTTTTCCTGCCATGTTTTGTGTCTTACAACACAAGCCTTGGTTCTCAGAGATCTTTTGAAGCATCACAGGGGTCTTATTGTTCAAAGGTATTAGTCAGGGATCGCTGACAAGCCGACATTTCCCAGACTGATTATTATTGATGACTTTTTCCCCAATCCCTGCTAACGCCATGATACAATCGTGGAGCACCTCGAAGATTTCATCTACGGAACTTTCGATCGCTTCTTCATGCAAGCCAGCGGATCCCACCGTGATGACCGCAGCAACCCGCTGAAAAGACGGAAGGCTAACTCTTCCACTAGCACTAAATAGCTACTACCCAGCTCACCTGACGCCCATTTTCAAGTCCTCTCCTCTATTAACAAGAAGCTATCACTTCTCGATCTACAGTATTACACCAGGAGATTAAAATGAGCTCAAAACCAAAAGCGAAAGTGAAAATTGAGGTTGAAGTTCTCAAGAAAGAAAACAAGAAAATAAAAGAAGTAATGCTGGACTTGCAGTCAAGAAGCATGCGGGGTAACCTGATGTTTTCCGGCATTTCCGACAGTACCGTTTTTTCGCGACCAAAAGTAGCACAGTATTAAAAGGCGCAGTCTCAGTTACGGGGTCTATTTCTGTATTTAACACATACATAAGGCGCACCGTATTATTTGGCACAGGCATGGCAAAACTTACGCTACCTTAAAACATACGCTAGCATGCATGCACGCTAAAACATACGCTAGCATATGTTTTTAAAAAGGCAGCGGGAGCGAAACTGAGTTCGGTTGTACTTTATTGAAGTATTTAACAATGTACTCACATTATTTTTTTTATCAATCCTCATCCACAAATCCATCAAAGTCCTCATGTTCTGTATGCAAAATAAACAGCTCGGCAAGTTCTCCATCAAACATGCCAGGTTCCCTCTCGTCATTGTCGGAGTCAGTCTCGTTGCCGGGGCTGTTCAGCAATGATGTTTCCTCCTTCCTCCACTTGCGAACCATGGATTCGTTGAGCTTGAATTCTCTCGCGGCTGCTCGATTCCCATGTTCCTCCACATAACTGATACCTCGCAGTTTAAACTGTGCTTCGTAAGCGTGTCTCTTCATAGGTGCCATTTTCGGGGATCCTTAGCCAAACCGATGTTGTTTTGCACTCATCAAAGTCACAACAACATTTACACATTTGGGAACTCGGTGCACACATAAGGCACGCCACATTATAACGTGCCCCGTCCATTTTGGAGAAAATTTAAGACTTTTAAGTACGCCTTATGGTCGGTAAAATATGGTACACCTGATAATCCAGAGGCTCTAGAAAAAAACTTCATGTTGACGGCACTGAAAATCCCAAAGGAGACACTCGCCAACATTATCTTCCACCAAGTACACAGATTAGGAGGACCACGAGCAGGGAATCATCCACGTCCAATCATCGCAAAATTTGAACACTTCCAGCAGAAAGTCTTCGTAAAGTCGGAAGGACGGGAGCTGAAGGGTACACAGTTTGGGATGAATGACCTGATTCTATACGAAATCAATGAGCGACGCAAAATGAAGAATTACCGGCAACAAGGAAAACCCACCTAAGTGGTTGTGGACAAACCATATACTATACTATATATTCCAAAGTCACCCCTTGCCTCTTCTAATAGATGTGTATTGCTTCCAAGTTTGCTCTATTATTTGGTATATAGTGTAGAAAACCCATCCATCCATCCATTTTCTGTACCGCTAATCCTCACTAAGGGTCGCGGGCATGCTGGAGCCTATCCCAGCTAACTGCGGTCAGGAGGATGTGTACACCCTGAACTGGTTGCCAGCCAATCGCAGGGCAGATTTAAACAAACAACCATTCGCACTCACATTCACACCTATGGGCAATTTAGAGTCTTCGATCAACCTACCATGAATGATTGCGGGATATGGGAGGAAACCGGAGTACCCGGAGAAAACCCACGCACGCACAGGGAGAACTTGCAAACGCCACACAGGAAAGGCCGGGATTTGAACTCCGGTCCTCAGAACTGTGAGGCAGTTATGCTGTGTAGAAAACTGTAATAATTTGTTTAGGGGAAAGAAAAAAAAGCAGCCCTGATCGGGGGTGTTGAGGAAGAGGCCCTGTGCACTGCACTGTGCACTACTCAATGCAAGAAGAAAAATCGCATATAATGGAGGAATATGATGAATTGTGGCCTGCTGTAACTGAACAATGGGCCATTGCAGGACAATGGGCCATTGCAGGACACACCCACGGAGGACTTTAGGAGTCCTTTTCACCTTGATGAAAACAAAGGTATGGTGAGTGCACTCCTCAAGGGAGGAAGATCCTTTGTTACAACTCTGGATCTTTAGAACCTGCCCAAGAAGGCCAAACACATGCACAAGAGAAGCGTCAGCAATTGTGAAAGCTCTGACTGGCACATAACAACAGGGGGCAACATACACATTCATACCAACTATGCGGTAACGTCATTCCTGAACAGTAAAGGATTCACACGCTCCGCCAAAAGACATCTAAAACTCACTGAGATGTTAAGAAAAAAACAACCTGTATTTCCCAACCAATATACAAGCTAACCTTGCAGGCTTGCTAGGGGACTATGATGATACAGTACACAATTGTGAGGCAGCGAGGGTAGAAGAGTTGGCACAAACAATCAGAGTACAAAGCACACCACAGGAAAACCCAGACATGACATTGTTAACAGACGGCCACACTCACTTCGACCGAAACACGGGACATATGCAGTATGCAACCATGACACCAAACACAGGAGAAAAGAATGTTTTCAATCCTAGAAGCAAAAAAACTACCACCGCCACACTCAGCCCAGTCGGCAGAAGTCCATGCGGTCCACCAGGCATGTCAACTAGCAGAAGGTAAGACTGTAAACATATACACAGAGTTGGCCTATGGTGACAGGGCACTGCTTGTAGAGATGGCTGCATGGCAAAGAACTGATTTCCTGACTACCACACGCACACTAATGAAATACCACAAATTGCTCCTCGAAATGGCAGAATCAGTAAAATCACCTAATGCAGTGTCGCTCTTCAAAGTAGCAGGTCACTCCAAAGCTGATACATTTGAAGCACATGGTAATGCCAGTGCCGACCGACTTAGCAGCCAAGCAGGCTGCTGACTTTCAAACCACACCTAGGCAACAAGTGGTTTGTAAAATAGTGGACAATTCACAAATACAAAGAGGATCAGTGGAAATAAAAGAACTCTAAGAGACAGCTGCTCCAACTGAAAAACAACAGTGGAAAGAGAAAGGAGCAACTAAATAAAAGAGAGATGGAATTTGCAGATGACAGGAGGGGAAAATAGTGGCCCCTAGTGGCTGTTTAATGTTGGCGAAATTAATGAAAATATCTGTGCCCAAACCATTGTTCTGTCAACCTGCACTTCTGGTTCGGAATTAACCGTGGCTAGAGCCAACGTGTGGTGTTTCTGTGGAGGTCAGGTTTTGTACAGATTCCCGGCCCCAAATTGGCCCAGGAGGTATGCCTTGGTCTCTCTTCTCTCCCCCATACAGACGTACAAGGTGTCGGACCTGGACATTCCCAAAGAGTAGTCCATCCCGCTGCCTACCTTCACGAGGAGGAAAAGGACCGTGGACACCATGGCTGGGTGTCCAGTCTACACCAACGCCATACGATTCCCGCGAAGCATCCCGGATGAGTATAGATTATGTATGTAGCACATTTCAAGTCTATTTTCGTATGGATGACCCCCCAAAAAAACATAGATTGCATAAACTACGTACATTATAACGGTCATTCATTCATTCATTTTCTGCACTGCTTATCCTCACAGGGGCGTGGACGTGTTGGAGCCTATCCCAGCTATCTTCGGGTGGGAGGCAGGGAACACCCTGAACTGTCACCAGCCAATCGCAGGTCACGTATAAACAAACAAGCATTCACACTCAGATTCACACCTACGGGCAATTTAGAGTCTTCAATTAACGTACCATGTGCTAACCAGTCATCCAACGTGCCGCCTTATAACTTTCAAAGGTTGACAAATTTTACACATGATGGTTTCAAGGCGGTGCATGCCCAAGTGGCTGCCACCTCGTTAGTTGCCTATCAGAACAAGCTGGCACTTGACTCCATATTAGCAGAAAGAGGAGGCGTGTGCTCCATGTTTGGCGAAAGCTGCTGCACGTTCATTCCCAATAATACGGCCCCAGATGGGAGCCTCAAAAAGACGCTTCATGGTCTGAGAGCCTTAGCCAACGAACTTAAAGAACAATCGGGAATAACTAACCCATCTAATGATCTGATGGAAAGATGGTTTGTCAAGTGGAAAAGGATAATTGGTAGTTCAATAATCTCAACTGGCACTTGAGGTTTTCGTGTTTTGCAGTTGTTTTTCTTTTTTCTTTATAAAGGCACTATTGACCGAGCTGTGGGTCGTCTACAGAAGCACACACCTACTCACTGCCCAGTGACTAGGTGTACTGCCCAGTTTAAGTCAAACCGGTGGGGGGCCGCGTATCTCGATGTTGGTTATGGGGGTATACATATAGGGTACTTATGACCCGATTGGGCCACCTCAACAGGGGGAGTTGATAGAAATTATTGGCTGCAGGCTTATGCAACACTGCATACACTTTTGTTTGATACTGTACATCCCATTACAGATACACACCCAGATCTCCTTGTAAACAACAATCACACACAAAAATCAACATAGGGTGCGCTGGGAAATTCACTTAGGGCGCGCTTCTCTGCACCCCAGAACCTTTGGTAACTCAGAGCGTTGTTGGAGTGTGCCATTCGATATGAGCAGAAGTGACACATTCAATATGGCGGATGTACTGACGTATCCCTGCTGATAGCCAACATGTTCATAAGTTACACAAAATGAAGCAGGCTCTTTCTCTGAGTACCGCAAACACGGGGTGCGGTGAGAGCGTCAGACTGAGTTTCCAAACGCACCCAGACACAGAGGCGAAGCTAGGATTGGTCCAAGACTGCATGACATAACAACAGGTAACAGTTTTGTCCACATAACAAGCGGACGAAAGCTTCTGCGCTCTTTTTTGTACTGACATTCAACTTCACCAACCTTATTGTTTGACTCTGTATTTTCGAATAAATTGTTAAACTTTTCATCCGGCCTAATCATTGAAGAATCACCTCAATCAGAATAAGAATCACCTTGATCAGAATAAAAGAACTGGGTAATAGAAGTTTAAATGGCCAGCAGGCTAAACCCGGGCCGCGACTTTTCTTTGCTCTCTTTTTCAACGTCTAACAATTGCATTACTTTTACTTAATTTATTCACATTGATTCGACATGGTAAAAAAAACATCGAGAATTGTTCTTTGGATTAACCTAATCAAATTACATGGATGAGCGTTCCGCTTGACTGACTGGGAGCATTTCCTACCGACAGGGGGCAGGGTGCGCGTGAAGGAGGATGCTAAAGGCACGCCCCCAGTAGGTATATAGTGCCGGTATGTGCATTATGCAAAACAACATCGGTTTGGCTAAGGATCGAAAATGGCACCTACGAAGAGACACGCTTACGAAGCACAGTTTAAACTGCAAGCTATCAGTTATGCAGAGAAACATGGGAATCGAGCAACCGCGAGATAATTCAAAATCAACGAATCCATGGTTCGCAAGTGGAGGAAGCAGGAAAACGAGCTTCGCCGAGTCAAGAAGACGAAGCTGAGTTTGCACGGAAACAAGGCGAGGTGACCCGAGTTGGAAGACCAACTCGATCAATGGATTAATGAGCAAAGAACAGCCGGGAGAAGCATCTCTACAGTCACCATTCGACTGAGTGCAATAACTCGGAGCTCGCCATCATTCCGGGAGGCTTGACAAAGGAACTCCAACCGCTGGACATCGGTGTAAACAGGGCGATCAAAGTGAAGTTGCGAGCGGCGTGGGAGCCATGGATGACAGATGGCGAACACATTTTTACTAAGACTAAGAGGCAGCGCCGGGCGAGTTACCCCACAATTTGTGAATGGATTGCGGATGCTCGCGCTAACGTGTCTGCTTGCACTGTTGTTCGAGCTTTCGTGAAAACCGGCATAATTTCTGAAGAGCCGCACGGCAACGAGACTGACGCCGACAATGACGAGAGGGAACCTGGCCTGTTTGATGGAGAACTTGCCTAGCTTTTCATTTCGGATACAGAACATGAGGACTTTGATGGATTTGTGGATGAGGATTAATAAAAAAATAACATGAGTACATTGTTAAATACTTCAACAAAGTACAACCGAACTCAGTTTTGCTCCTGCTGCCTTTTTGAAAACATTGTTTTAGCATGCTTGCATACTACCGTATTTTTTAAGATAGCGTATGTTTTACTGTGCCTGCGCCCAATAATACGGTGCGCCTTATGTATGTTTTAAATACAGAAATAGACCCCGTAACTGAGATTGCGCCTTTTAATATGGTGTGCCTTATGATCGTGAAAATACGGTAATTAAAAAACTAAAAGTTACTGTAAGCCTTTAGTAATTATTTTTTTACTAATTAAAATTCAGAAGTAAGAGTTGGATTCGGCGGGACGGTGGAGTTTGCATGTTCTCCCCGTGCTTGCGTGGGTTTTCTCCGGGCACTGCGGTTTCCTCCCACATCCCAAAAACATGCATGGTAGGTTAAATTGTTTGGATGGATGGATGGATAATTACAAGCAAGAATTTTGTTCATGTTTTACATCTCACTTATGAATTTAGTTTTTATGTTGGAAATGTTTGGGCGGCACGGTGGACGACTGGTTAGCACATCTGCCTCAAAGTTCTGAGGACCGGGGTTCAAATCCCGGCCTCGCCTGTGTGGAGTTTGCATGTTCTCCCCGTGCCTGCGTGGGTTTTCTCCGGGCACTCCGGTTTCCTCCCACATCCCAAAAACATGCTTGGTAGGTTGATTGAAGACTCTAAATTGCCCGTAGGTGTGACTGTAAGTGCGGATGGTTGTTTGTTTGTCTGTGCCCTGCGATTGGCTGGCAACCAATTCATGGTGTACCCCGCATCCTGACCGATGATGGCTGGGATAGGCTCCAGCACTCCCGGAACCTTGAACTGGTTGCCAGCCAATCGCAGGGCACATATAAACAAACAACCATTTCCACTCACAGTCACACCTACGGGCAATTTAGAGTCTTCAATCAACCTAGCATGCATGTTTTTGGGATGTGGGAGGAAAGCGGAGTGCCCGGAGAAAAGCCACGCAGGCACGGGGAGAAGATGCAAACTCCACACAGGCGGGGCTATAGCTATAAACAGATACATAATATTAATATTTAATACTGGTTTTATTTAAACCAGGTGCAGAATTACATCATTGATAAGTCCAAAACAGATTAACTGCTGTACAATTAGGCAATTAACTGTTCATCACTTGTCATTTGATGGCGGTCTTTTGAATTAATTTAGTTGATAAACACGAATAAAGCCTGCTTAGTGGACTTTACCCCATTGGAAACAGGATCTGGCTCAGGTTATCCCATGCATAAAGATATGTGAGTCAGACCTCTCAAAGATCGCTGCGGTGTTGGATTAATTAGTTTTACAGATGTCTTTCCTGATGCAGTTGGAATATCCTGCTGCTTTCTGGTAAACCACACATCTCTGAATAATGTGCTTGAAAAGGGGGGTCCCCGAGGGGGATAGAACTTTCCCGGCAAGCAGTTTATTGAAAACTGTATTTGTTCATAGTAGTAAATCTCTATATGTGTTTTGAATTTACTTTGTGTTTTGTTTGCTCAGAGGCCTCAGGTTAATTATCAGTAAGTAGACCAATTGTTGGCCATAAACAAATGAAGAAGACCTAAAAAAAAAAAGTAAGCAAACTAGTAATCAAGAATGCCCTGTTGCTCATGGTCATGTGCTCCAAGCATGCATCCCTCAGTGAAACAATGCAGGGTAATACAATCTTGCAAACTTACTCTTAAAAACTTCCTCAAGGGATATTTCGTGATTGCTAGCAGACATTGAAAAGAACTAACTAGAATCAGGTTGCATTCAAGAGTCGAATGAGCATGCCTGATGGAAATAATCAATTTACAGGAAAATGAGGTTATCTTTACAATGAAATTATTGCCAAATCAGGGAAAAATTAGGCCCCGTGTTGGCATTTTCAAAAAGTAAAATACATTCATAAATGCAGGTCCTGAGCATATTGCATTACCAAGACAACAAAAAGCACAGGTGCTTTTATTTCACACGTTTTTTTCTATCTAGTCATTATAATTAACAGAATTTGTGGGCATTTCTGGACTGACAAGTCACCCTAAACACAGCATCTATTGGTTAAATTGTTAACATTCTTTTCCATTCAGGTTTCTCAGAACAATGTTACAAAAAGCAAACATTCACAACACTAGTGACAAAAAAGGCAGTTTAAAAAAGAAAAAAACAGCCAGGTTTTGGGCTGATGTCTCCTTTGACCCGAATGTAATGAATACATATAATAATAACAACAATAGTAATACTGTACATAATGTTATAAATCTGTCATCAATATTACTTATTACGATACTAAGCAACACTGAACATACTGTGACTGTAAGTGAGTACTGGTATATTATTATAAATGTCTTATTTTTCTAGCATTGTTATTTATTCCACAGCTGGAGAGATCCTTATGCTAGTGACAAGAAGGGAGAGCTGAGGGGTCTTAACAAGACACAGAAGAGTCAGTGAGGTACAACCCTCAGGTGCATTAATTTGTTCTATGTATTATCAAACATCAACACAGCAAATACAAATACAGTATCTACAGTTTTAATAAATCACACAAAAAGACAGGATCTGCTACAGTATATTACATTTCTGCCCTCTTAATTTGTCCTTGAAGTTAAGAAAGTGTTTTACTGTTTTAATGTACTATACCAATAATACAGTGGTTAACTAACACTTGCATGGCCGTTAATGTTAAAATGTTACTACATAACCTGTAATAAAGATTTAATAATGGTGACTTTTTAACTGGAACTGGACAATTTTAAGTCAAAGAATGGCTCTAAACAATTTAACGATTATACTGTATATGCAACAATACGTATGTACGTAAACAAAACCGCAGGAAGCTAAGCTACAACAAAATGACGAAAGTAGCTGAACTTCATAAAAGTTATTCAGTTGGGTGGAGTCTCTGTAACATAAAAACTACATTTTATTTTTTTAATGGTACCATTTGGGGTATAAAGGCACATATAAAACCTTTGGATAATCCTGCTTCTTACTACCACTCCAATATCAATGTCTTAGACAAATGGAGTGACTGAGAGAGTGTATCATAGTAGCAGATTTACAGGGGTGGTGGTCCATGATATTCACAGATGGTAGTAAGGAGGCAAATAAACGGATCCAAGGAGGCTTGGAACGGGTGGAGAAAAGTGTCAGTTGTGTTATGAGACATAAGAATCTCTGCTAGAATGAAGGGAAAGATTTGTAAGACAGTGGTGAGGCTACCCATGATATATGGCTTAGAGATAATGCCACTGATGAGACAACAGGAAGCAGAGCTGAAGGTGACAGAAATGAAGATGTTGAGGTTCTCTTTTGGAGTGACTACTGTAGGTTGGATATGACTGGGTTGGAATGCAAATAAACACAGAGGTGACATCGAATAAAATAATTGCTTTGTTTTTATCTAACTTTAGGCCTCTAAACTTTAATCAAATCTATTGAGTTTTGGACCTAATGTGGTGTTTTGACTGCCAAGGATGCTAAGATGTTGGCCACATACTTAGCAGTGTTAGTCACAGAGTTAATGACAATTGGTCAGAGTTGTGCCACTTCTTTTTGTATTTTTGGATGACCTTCAATGCTGTTAAAAAAAGAGCAAGGTTGATGGTTCCTGACTTATGTAACATTTGTAGGTCTTAAGTGATTCTCCTCTTACAGTATACTCGCTGGGTGGGTCTCTTTTCAGTCTTTCATACATGTTAATATCAAAGAAAGGAACTTGGGGGGACAGACTGTGGTAGACTTTGCAAAAAGGATGGAAATAGCTGTAGTGAACACTTTCTTCCAGAAGAGGCAGGAACATAGGGTTACCTATAAGAGCGGAGGTAGAAGCGCGTAGGTGGATTACATCTTGTGCAGATGATGTAATCGGAGGGAGGATACTGACTATAAGGTAGTTGTAGGGGAGACTGTGGCTAGACAGCATAGGATGGTGGTTCTTAAGATGACTGGTGGTGGGGAGGAAGATTAAGAAGACAAAAGCAGAGCATAGAACCATGTGGTGGAAGCTGAGAAAGGAAGAGTGTTGTGCGGCTTTTCAGGAAGAGGTGAGACAGGCTCTTGTTGGACAGGAGGAGCTTCCAAAAGACTGGACCACTACAGCCAAGGTGATCAGAGAGACAGGCAGGAGAGTACGTGGTGTATCTTCTGGTAGGAAAGGAGAGAAGGAGACTTGGTGGTGGAACCTCAAAGTACAGGAACTCATGCAAGGAAAGAGGTTAGTGAAGAAGAAGTGGGACACTGAGAGGACTGAGGAGCGGAGGAAGGAATAATGGAGATGTGATGTAGAGTGAAGGTTGAGGTGGCAAAGGCCAAACAAGAGTCCTTTGATGATATTTATTGTATGCCAGGTTGGACACTAAAAAAGGAGAAAAAATATCTGTACAGGTTGGCCAGACAAAGGGATAGCGATGGGAAGGATGTGCAGCGGGTTAGGGTGATTAAGCATAAAGATGGAAATGTGTTGACTGGTGCCAGAAGTGTGGTGGATAGATGGAAAGAATACTTTGAGGAGTTGATGAATGAGGAAAATGAGAGAGAAGGAAGAGTAGATGAGCCAAGTGTGGTGGACCAGGAAGTAGCAATGATTAGTAAGGGGGAAGTTAGAAAGGCATTAAAGAGGATGAAAAATGGAAAGGCAGATGGTCCTGATGACATACCTGTAGAGGTATGGAAGTATCTCGATGAGGTAGCTGTGGAGTTTT
Source organism: Phyllopteryx taeniolatus (assembly GCF_024500385.1). Lineage (NCBI taxonomy): Eukaryota > Metazoa > Chordata > Actinopteri > Syngnathiformes > Syngnathidae > Phyllopteryx > Phyllopteryx taeniolatus. Next base: position 25,340,033 of record NC_084513.1, on the reverse strand, counting down.
TGACCAGGTTGTTCAATAGAATTCTAGCGGGTGAGAAGATGCCCGAAGAATGGAGGAAAAGTGTGCTGGTGCCCATTTTTAAGAACAAGGGTGTTGTGCAGCGCTGTGGAAACTATAGAGGAATAAACTTGATGAGCCACACAGTGAAGTTATGGGAAAGAGTAGTGGAGGCTAGACATTGGACAAAAATCAGTATTTGTGAGCAACAGTATGGTTTGCAGCCGAGTGTGAAGCGGCTGGGATGAGAATCAGCACCTCCAAATCTGAGACCATGGTCCTCAGTCGGAAAAGGGTGGCATGCCATCTCCAGGTCGGGGATGAGATCCTGCCCCAAGTGGAGGAATTCAAGTATCTTGGGGTCTTGTTCACGAGTGAGGAAAGAATGGAACGGGAGATCGACAGGCGGATCGGTGCAGCGTCTGCAGTGATGCAGACTTTGTATCGGTCCGTTGTGGTAAAGAAAGAGCTAAGCCGAAAGGCGAAGCTCTCAATTTACCGGTCGATCTTCGTTCCTACCCTCACCTATGGTCATGAGCTGTGGGTCGTGACCGAAAGAACAAGATCCCGGATACAAGCGGCCGAAATGAGTTTCCTAGATAGGGTGAGAAGCTCGGTCATCCGGGAGGACCTCAGAGTAGAGCCGCTGCTCGTCCGCATTGAGAGGAGCCAGATGAGGTGGCTGGGGCATCTGATTCAGATGCCTCCCGAACGCCTCCCTGGTGAGGTGTTCCGGGCATGTCCCACCGGGAGGAGACCCCGGGGACGACCCAGGACACGCTGGAGAGACTACATCCTTCGGCTGGCCTGGGAGCGCCTCGGGATCCCCCCGGAAGAGCTGGATGAAGTGGCTGGGGAGAGGGAAGTCTGGGCGTCCCTGCTGAAGCTACTGCCCCCGCGACCCGACCCGGATAAGTGGTAGAGAATGGATGGATGGAGGGAGTATGGTTTCATGCCTAGAAGGAAAGAGTACCACAGATGCATTATTTGCATTGATAGTGTTGATGGAGAAGTACAGAGAAGGTCAGAAGGAGCTACATTGTGTCTTTGTAGATCTAGAAAAAGCCAATGACCAGAGACCCAGAGAGGAACTGTGGTACTGCATGCGGAAGTCTGCAGTGGCACAGAAGTATGTTAGCATAGTACAGGACATGTATGAGGGCAGCAGAACAGCAGTGAGGTGTGCTGTAGGTGTGACAGAGGCGTTTATGGTGGAGGTGGGAAAGCATCAGGGATTAGCCCTGAGCCCTTTCCTGTTTGCAGTGGTGATGGATAGGCTGACAGATGAAGTTAGACTGAAATCCCCGTGGGCCCTGATGTTCACAGACGACATTGTGATCTGCAGTGAAAGCATGGAGCAGGTGGAGGAACAGTTAGAAAGGTGGAAGTATGCATTGGAAAGGAGAGGAATGACGATTAGCATGTGTAAAAAAAAATATATGTGCATAAATAAGAGGGGTGGGGTCAACAGTCCAGAGCAATGGTGAGAGTGGTAAGGAAGTGAAGAAATGGCTCTAAGCAGGTTGGAACGGGTGGACGGATTAGAGACAGTGGCACTGAAGAGACAACAGGAAGAAGAGCTGGAGGGTCTCTGAGGTTCTCTTGAGGGGTGAGCAGTTTGGACAGGATTAGAAATGAGCTCATCAGAGGGACAGCCAAGGTGGTTAGATGTTTCGGAGACAAAGTTACAGAGAGCAGACTTGGATGGTCTGGACACGTCCAGAGTAGAGCTAATGAGTATATTGGTAGAAGGATGATGAGGATGGAGCTCCCACGCAAGAGAGCTTGAGGAAGACCAAAGAGAAGGCTGATGCATGCAGTGAGGGAAGACATGAGAGCAGTTGGTGTTACAGAGGAGGCTGCAGGAGATAGGCTTACATGGAAAAGGATGACATGCTGTGGCAACCCCTAACGGGACAAGCCGAAAGGCAAAGGACAAACCAGGACACTGGAGATACTGTGTTCCTGGTTGGCCTGGGAGTGCCTCTGGATCCCCCCAGAAGAGCTGGCCGAAGTGGCCGGAGAGCGTGCAGGAGGGTGCTTAAGCTGCTACAACCGTGACACGAATCGGGTTACGCGGATGAAGATGGATGGATGGAAGGCTAATCTTGTTTGTAGATTTTAAGAATAGCTTCATACCTGTATTCTTGACCTGTGTTGATATTGTAATGCGTCAAGGAAAACAATCTGCCATCCTCGACATTAGATGCCTTATGGTGAGTTACTTTAAAATTAACTCAGGAATGAAAGCAAATCAATTGAATATTCTTCAGTGGTCAAAGTTGTGGCCTGATCACAACCACAGAACTCTTACTAAAGACAAAAGTAAAGCCACCGAGACATGTATAAACAGTGTTGAAAAAGTTCATTTTCTATGAGAACTAGTTCAATGTTCAGCTCACCATTCCAAAAATGAACAAGTTCAGTTCACCGTTCATAATTAAAAGTTTTGGACTAAATTTACTTTTTTTTTTCAATATGTTGCTGACGGGCTATTACCCTCAAAATACTGGCATTTCATTTAATTCAATGCACACTAGTAGACAGGTGCAGCTTTCATCCTACAATCTCAAAAACATGAGGAAAAACGTCTTGCTTGAATGGTCTTTTTTTAAATGAGAAATTAAAACAAAAACAGGACTTTTGTCCATTTTTTGGGGGCGGAAATGCAACACAATATGACAGGAACGATGATGAAAGGACCTAGATAACTTTGTATTGCTTGCAGCTCTGGCTGACTATATTAACAAAATATTTAATCTGATCTATTCTATGTTAAACAACAAAATAAATTCCATATTATGACAGTGATCGTACATTACTTTAAAGCATTGTGATACAAATAATAATTTTCCTAGTAATCGATGCAGCCATCCATCCATTTCCTGTGCCACTTATCAAGGGTCGCGGGAGTGCCGGAGCCTCTTTGGTAATATTTTTTTACAATTATGTACAGTAATATATTACAAAAGAAGTAAAGAACAAATTCACCCTCACTTACGTAGTGTCCCTGAATGTACGTAGCGCACTCAGGCAGCTGTGATGTCAACATGATTGCGGGCGCGGCCGCACTGAATCAGGTGCCAAATACAATGTTTATCCCCACAACATGAAGGCTCATATATAATGTGTTCAGCCGGGGTTTGTCAGAATCAGAATAATCTTTATTTGCCAAGTATGTCAAAAACACACGAGGAATTTTTCTCCGGTAGTTGGAGCCGTTCTAGTACGACAGCAGACAGCCATTTGACAGAAAATACTTTTGAGACATAAAAACACAGTACGGAGAATCACTGAGCAATAAAAAGGTTGCCAGTAATGTGGTAATGCCAATACTTTTTTTTTTTTTATAATTGTGCAAATGATGCCGAGTCCTCTAGCAATTTAAGCAGTTTAAAGTGCCTAGTAGTGCAATAATCTGGAACAGTGTCAATTGTGCAAATGGTGCAGATACTTCTCAATCACGTGACTGGCCAATATTGGTCAACAACAGATATTCAAATAAAGCAGAGTGGCGAATCATGTACAATTGGCCCGACAGAGCTGTGGCAACAATCACAAGACAAAATTGGGAGCATGTTGCAATGGAATTGTAAGTTAACTGTTTAAGAAGTTAATGTCAAGAGGGAAGAAGCTGTTGGAATGTCTGCTAGTTTGCATGTTCAGTTCTAGGTTGTGTCAACCGCACCACAGCTCCAGCCGCTCCATCTTCTGTCGATACGCAGACTCGTCACCGTCTTTGATGAGGCCGATGACTGTGGTGTCGTCTGCAAACTTCAGGAGTTTGACAGCTGGGTGTGTTGAGGTTCAGTTGTTCGTGTAGAGCAGGGTGTCAAACTCAACTGAACTGGTTGCCAGCCAATCGCAGGGCACATCGGAACAAACAACCATTCGCACTTACGGGCAATTTAGAGTCTCCAACTCATGCATGTTTTTGGGATGTGGGAGGAAACCGGAGTGCCCGGAGAAAACCCACGCAGGCACGGGGAGAACATGAAAACTCCACACAGGCGGGGGCGGGGATTGAACCCGGGTCCTCAGAACTGTGAGGCTGACGCTCTAACCAGTCCGTGCCGCTCTAACCAGTCCGTGCCGCCATTATAAACATGAGAAATCAAATTTGCAATTAAAGACATCAGTTTGTTGTTTTGTATTTAAATAGATAACATGAATTCTTGTGCTCTCAATCTTCTATTTATCTATCTCCAACTATCTTTCTTGTAAATCTTGGAGAAGAAGAATCACCTTTTATTGTCATGAACATGCACGCATGCACACGAAATTTGTTCTCTGCATTTAACACATCACAGTGAACACATACACATGTGAGTGGAACACACTGGAGCAGGGAGCAGCTGAAGCGCCCGGGGACCATTTCGGGGTATCAGTGTCTTGCTCAAGGACACCACAGCCGTGAGTCCGGGGGATGTTGGCAGATGGTCCAGTCGGAGTCTTGAACCTAGCTCCTCCACGGTGGCAAGCGATGATCTTAACCACTGGACCACGGCTGCCCCCGTAAAATTATTAATTATTATTATTATTAGTTATTAATTGTAAAATTCATTTCTTTGTTACAGCCACATTCCGCACACGACAAACAGGTCTTTTACTTTAGTGAACAGACAATCTGCCTCCCACCTGTCTTGGAAGTTAACTGATTTCCATCTTTCGTTTGGCCATTTTTGCGAAGGGGAAGTGTAAATTTGCTTGAGGAGACTGGTAGCATAGTTGCTAACGACTGGAACAGAAAGGGAAGGGGCCGGTCTAGACTGATGGGCCAACACACTAGCAAAGCATTCTGGGATTTGTAATATTAGTGGCGCATGTGCTATATACTGGCAAGCCAGCTCTAATACACATTTGATATGGTCTTGCGGGCCAAATATAATTACATCGTGGGCCAAATTTGCCCCCCCCCCCCGGGCATGAGTTTGACATAAATGGTGTAGAGAGAGAAGCGCAGCGGAGAGAGGACACATCCTTGGGGCGCCCCGGTGCTGGTGGTGCGTGTAGATGAGTTGGTGTCACCAAGCCTTACCTGGTGTGGGCTGCTTGTCGTGAATTATCATTCATTTGAATCTAAAATGACTTACTGTGTAATTTTAAACTTATCATCTTCATCGCCACCCTAATACTATTCTTTTGTATATTTGTTCATAACAGAGAGGAGGAATGCCTTTGAACAAATAGCATATTTAACACACATCAGTAATAAAATCAACTTTCTTCATCTGCAATATAAGAAAATGAGACCAAAACATGATCTTAAGCTTTGCATCGACAGTTTGTCAATCTCAAGATTCCCCTCTTGGGGGTGTTGTTACTTCACTTGTCACCACAGGGGTCCTCTTGGTATTGTCGATAACAGAACCTTCAAAAGGGACGAATTGTCTTCAATCCACTTATCAAGCGATTGCTAATTAAGTTAGTCCAGACCTTCTGTCAAGCCGTCCGACTTTGCAACAGATTTAGAACTAGGAAGCAGACAAATTGCTTGCGGCTCATGAAAGCGTCTCACCAATGATGAGTACTTTATGTCAACAATGTCACCATGACCGAGCACACCGGCATGGTAAATTTGGATAAGTTGTGAAACTTTCAAACATTTTCAAGCTATTTTTATGTTTATTTTCAATAACTTTGTACTGTACTGGGCGTTTTAGGCCATGAAAAAAAATCTATAAAACAATATTTTTTTTACTGGACAGTAATATGCGTGCATATAGCGATAAATAAAAAAAAGGTGCTTCAATGTAACGGACAATCGGCTATGTCGGATGACGTCATCGAGACTGCCAACGCTGATCAGTCATGACGACTCAGGGACCAGCGAGACCAAAATATTGCTTGAGCTCACACCAGAAAGATGTCTGGGAGACGTCTCCAGACAACGTGACAACCAATTCACCCGGAAGTCGCTGATATAAGCCTATATATATGTGTATATATATACAGCGGCTGAAATAAGTATTTAACACGTCACCATTTTTCTTTCTAAATATAATTCCAAAGGTGCAATTGACCTGAAAGTTTCACCAGATGGCACTGCACATCACCCTAAAAACACCATACCAACAGTGAAGTTCGGCGGTGGGAACATGATGGTGTGGGGCTGCTTTAAAGCAAAGGGTACTGGTAAACTTCACATTATTGAAGGAAGGATGAATGGGCAAATGTACCGTGACATTCTTGACAAAAATCTGCTGCCATATACGAGGATGATGAAAATGAAACAAGGGTGGACATTTCAGCAGGATCCAAAACATACTGCCAAGGGAACTCAATTGGTTTCAAAGGAAAAAAATCAACAATCACCTGACTTGAATCCAATCGAAAATCTGAAAGTCAACATCCATAAAAGAAGCCCACGGAACCTTCAAGATTTGAAGACTGCTTATGTGGCGGAATGGGTCAAAATCAACCCAGAGCATTGCACAACTACACATACGACTAGTTTCTCCATACAGGAGGCGTCCTGAAGCCTTCATGTAAATACCAGTTGGCGTGTTCAATACTTTTTCCCTGTGTCATTTCACATTATTACACATAACTTAATTTCTGATCTTATTTGTTCTGCTTTCTTTGGATGTATGGATTACTTGGGTTGTTCCCAAAATCTGGTGAAATTTTCATATATATATATATATATGTGTGTGTGTGTGTGTGTGTGTGTGTGTGCGTGCGCGTGTGCTCGACGCTCAACTGGCGGAGCAGTCCTCTCATGAGGAAAACACTTTAACGTCCATAAAATCCAAAATATGGGAGCAGTCATTTTGATATTTTCAGAGGTTGAAGTGGGCATAGGTAGAAATGTCCATGTAAATTTTGGTGACGATTGCGTACAGTTTTGTGACATTAAGCTACTTTAAGACTGTTTAAGGATGTATGAGGAGTGTCCAAAAGGTCTCCAATGAAATCGAATGTTCGATTTCACCGTGACTCCTCTATTTCATATTCAATATTTATAGTTGTATTTTTATTAGGTGCACCAATTAACAACAATAGAACTGTGTTTGACAATTGATGATTAAAACATCAAGATGGCGCCTACCAGTGTGGTCGCCTCGGTAACGCGCTATCTAGTATTGTCTTTGTTTTTGTGTTTTTTGTGTTTTTCGTCCGTCTTTGGAGACCTTACACGACTCACTTACACAAGGGGAGACCTGCTAACCATCAAGGAGTCTACTCCGGACTTTCTGTCACCAACTTTCGAATATCCGCTCAGTTTTTTCCCCGAGTTACTCACCGGAGCGGCGTCCGCGGTTTTCGGCGCATGGAGACGGAAGCGTCGCCACAGAGGGAAGCGACCACAATCACACCTCTGACCTCTGCGTTAACCATCCATGAACAGGATGTGAGACGCATCTTCAAACAACAAAAGATTAACAAAGCGGCAGGCCCGGACCACATGTCTCCATCCTGCCTCAAAGTCTGCGCGGACCAGCTCGCGCCAGTCTTCACTCAGATCTTCAACAGATCACTGGAAATGTGCGAAGTTCCATCCTGCTTCAAACGCTCCACCATCATCCCAGTCCCCAAGAAACCTGCAATCTCGGGTCTGAATGACTACAGGCCTGTCGCTTTGACATCTGTGGTCATGAAGTCCTTTGAACGTCTTGTGCTGGACCACCTCAAGAGTGTCACAGGTCCCCTGCTGGACCCCCTGCAGTTTGCCTACCAAGCGAACAGATCTGCGGATGATGCAGTCAACATGGGACTGCACTTCATCCTAGAACACCTCGACAGTGCAGGGACCTACGCGAGGATCCTGTTCGTGGACTTCAGCTCAGCGTTCAACACCATCATCCCTGAACTCCTTTCATCCAAGCTTCTCCAGCTCAGCGTCTCACCTGCCATCTGCCAGTGGATTTACAGCTTTCTGACGGGCAGGACACAGCAGGTCAGGCTGGGGGAGGCCACCTCATCCACACGCAGCATCAGCACTGGGGCGCCCCAAGGTTGTGTCCTCTCTCTGCTGCTCTTCTCTCTCTACACGAACGACTGCACCTCAGCGAACCCGACTGTCAAACTCCTGAAGTTTGCAGATGACACCACTGTCATCGGCCTCATCAAGGACGGTGACGAGTCTGCATATCGACAGGAAGCGGAGCGGCTGGAGCTGTGGTGCGGCCGACACAACCTGGAGCTGAACACGCTCAAGACTGTAGAGATGATCGTGGACTTCAGGAGGCATCCTTCGCCACAGCTGCCCCTCACGCTGTCCAGCTGCCTTGTGTCAACCGTCGAGACCTTCAAGTTCCTGGGAATTACAATCTCCCAGGACCTGAAGTGGGCGACCAACATCAACTCCGTCCTCAAAAAGGCCCAGCAGAGGATATACTTCCTGCGGCTTCTGAGAAAGCATGGCCTGCCACCGGAGCTGCTGAGACAGTTCTACACAGCGGTCATCGAATCAGTCCTGTGTTCTTCCATCACAGTCTGGTTTGGTGCTGCTACAAAAAAGGACAAACTCCATTACAACAAGCTGGCAATTTTTTGACTTGAGTTCGTTGTCACATTTCTGTATTATGTATTACTCGTGCACTCACTGTAGTTGTCTCGCCGTGCTGCACTATTTGCATATAGTGGCCACTCATGCCAGAGTAGCATCTGCTCCATTTGCACACTGATTGAGGAGTATCTGTAACATTTGCACAACCATTGTCCCAGATTATCGCAGTACTCGTCACTTTAAACCGCATACACTCCTTGAAGTCTCAGTGCCCTTTGCACAATGGTCATTGCACCGGACTATTGCGATATTAGCCATTCGAACTGAGGACTCTGCATCTTTTTGCACAATTGTTGTTTGTTGTTGTTTTTTGTCAATGTCTTTATGTCTCCAAAGTGTTCTGTAAATTGACTGTCTGTTGTACTAGAGCGGCTCCAACTACCAGAGACAAATTCCTTGTGTGTTTTGGACATACTTGGCAAATAAAGATGATTCTGATTCTGATTCTGATTCTGAACACACAAAGCAACTTGGTAGTGACAAAAATCAGTTCAAATCAACAACTAGTTGCGGCTGAGGAAAAGCATGCACTGATATGACATTTGATCCTAGTAACATCCAGACTCCTGGATTGACTATCTCAGGTAGGGCACTTGCGCTGACAAATACAAATAATCCCTTGTAAAGATCAGTCAGAAACTGAGAAGGAACATTTTATTGGACCTTCGACACTGCACATACACACACATCACACCGTTACGGTGCATGTAGAGGCCCATAACATAATAACGGTCCATAACGTAGTAAATTTGTCCTTTTTTCAAATGCAATAGGCCCAAAATGTCAAAACCGGCCAATAGTGTAATAAAAGTCCAGAACCTATAACATAGTAACTTCTTATGTTATTGGCTGGTTATTACGTTATTGGCCTGGTTAAAAAAAATAAAATAAATAAAAAATAAAAAATCTTTGCAAATGTAATAACTGAGCCCATACCGTAATAATATGCTAACATCACTTAATTTAACTTTTTATTTTTGTATATACAGTAACTGTGAAAATACATATTCTGTCTCTATCACTCTCCCTCTCTCCATGTGTTTTGTATGTTAAACTTTATGGTTAGCATATTCTCTCCTAGTCGTGTCTGCTCTCCAAATCCACAGTCAAAACCACACGTTTACATACACTAAAACTATAGATGCTTTTTATTCACTGTCTGACATGAAATCACACGAAACTTGTCCTGTTTTAGGTCAATTAGGATTGCCAAAATTGTTTCTATTTGCTGAATGCCAGAATAATCAGACAGGGATTTTTTTTGGGGGGGGACAATTTCTTCTTCTTCAAAGTCAGACGTTTATATACTTCCCAGAAACGCCGCCGGCTTCTCTGGGCCCGAGCTCATCGAAGATGGACTGACGCAAAGTGGAAAAGTGTTCTGTGGTCCGACGAGTCCACATTTCAAATTGTTTTTGGAAATTGTGGACGTCGTGCCCTCCGGGCCAAAGAGGAAAAGAACCATCCGGTAACTTACAAATCTGTGAAGGCATCATTAATGTTGAAAGGTCCATACAGGTTTTGGAGAAACATATGCTGCCATCCAAGCAACGTCTTCTTCATAGACGCCCCTCCTTATTACAGCAAGACAATGCCAAACCACATTCTGCTCGTGTTACAACAGCGTGGCTTCGTAGTAAAAGAGTACTAGACTTGCCTGCCTGCAGTCCATTGCAGTGCAGATCTCCCATTGAAAATGTGTGGCGCATTATGAAGCGTAAAATACGACAACGGAGACCCCGGACTGTTGAATGGCTGAAGCTGTACATCAAGCAAGAATGGGAAAGAATTCCACCTACAACGCTTCAACATTTAGTGTTCTCAGTTCCCAAACGTTTATTGAATGTTGTTAAAAGAAAAGGTGATGTAACACAGTGGTAAACGTGACCCTGTCCCAGCTTTTTTGGAACGTGTTGCAGCCATAAAATACCAAGTTAATGATTATTTGCTAAAAACAATAAAGTTTATCAGTTTTAACATTAAATACATTGTCTGTGTACTGTATTCAATTAAATATAGGTTGAACATAATTTGCAAATCATTGTATTCTTTTTTTATTTATGTTTAAGACAAGGTCCCAACTTTATTGGAATTGGGGTTGTATATTGTATATTCTCAGTGTTTGCACGTATTCAGCACTTCAAACATCCATCCATCCATTTTCTGAGCCGCTTCTCCTCACTAGGGTCGCGGGCGTGCTGGAGCCTATCCCAGCTGTCATCGGGCAGGAGGCGGGGTACACCCTGAACTGGTTGCACTTCAAACATATTTAACATATTTAGAAACGAAACACACAAAACTGAGTTTGGTTGCACTTTAAAACATACTTGATTTGTGTAAGAACTTCGAACTAGATAGCGACTGTGGCAGTTATTTGTAAATAGTGTGAGGAACCACATTTCTTTGTACATTTCCAGATACATTATAAATTATAAATATAATTAAGTATTGTTGTATGCCTTTGCAGAAGTCTGCTGGGTATGGCCAGCTTAAGACCTTGAACAGGGTTATTATAGTTTTGGACTTTCTATTATTGTTAGTTTTTAATTCATTTTGACGTTTTGTTTTTTTCAAATTCACTTAGTTTAATTAGTTTTTTAGAGCAGATTTATGAGTTTTTATCAGTTTTATTTTTACAAAAATGCTTTTCAAAAAATTGCTAGCATGCAAATGCTAATCACAAATACTAACCTTTTAGCAAAGGCTGATTTTGTTGTCTCAAATACTGCACAGAGTTTATAATATATACTCATTACCAACATATGCAGTTCACGGATAGAAATCCGGCCCTCATAAATGAGAATTTAAATGCATGTTAGTCGTAAAAAGTGCAAATTGTTTAGAAATAATTTTTTTCGTGACAAAAATATCAATCAAATATATCAAATATGTTCCCTGTGAATGGTTGGCGACCAGTTCAGGGTGTAGGCTCCAGCATACCCGCGACCCTGATGCAGCTAAGCGGTGTAGAAAAATGTGTGTGTGTGTGTATATATATATATATAAATGCAGCCCTATGGGGGAGCACAAGTCAGTGCAAAATGTAGGCCAGTCCCAAGCCCGGATAAATGCAGAGGGTTGCGTCAGGAAGGGCATCCGGCTTAAAACCTTGCCAAACAAATATGAGCGTTCATCAAAAGAATTCCATACTGGATCGGTCGTGGCCCGGGTTAACAACGTCCGCCACCGGCGCCGTCAACCTGTGGGGCGCCGTTTTAAATTCAGCTACTGTGGGTCGAAGTCAAAGAAGAAGAGGTGGAAAGAGGGTTCTTCGGCAGAAAGAGAAGAGGAAAGCACAGAGCCTAGAACTGAATGTGGGGACTTTGAATGTTGGACTATGACAGGAAAATCTCAGGAGTTGGTTGACATGATGATTAGGAGAAAGGTTGATATATTGTGTGTCCAGGAGACCAGGTGGAAAGGCAGTAAGGTTAGAAGTTTAGGGGCAGGGTTTAAATTATTTTACCATGGTGTAGATGTGGCGGCACGGTGGCCGACTGGTTAGAGCGTCAGCCTCACAGTTCTGAGGACCCGGGTTCAATCCCCGGCCCCGCCTGTGTGGAGTTTGCATGTTCTCCCCGTGCCTGCGTGGGTTTTCTCCGGGCACTCCGGTTTCCTCCCACATCCCAAAAACATGCCTGAATTGGAGACTCTAAATTGCCCGTAGGCATGACTGTGAGTGCAAATGGTTGTTTGTTCCTATGTGCCCTGCGATTGGCTGGCAACCAGTTCAGGGTGTACCCCGCCTCCTGCCCGATGACAGCTGGGATAGGCTCCAGCACGCCCGCGACCCTAGTGAGGAGAAGCGGCTCAGAAATGGATGGTGTAGATGTGAATAGAAATGGAGTTGGGGTTATTTTAAAAGAAGAGTTGGCTAAGAATGTCTTGGAGGTGAAAAGAGTTTCAGATCGAGTGATGAGGCTGAAATTTGAAATTGAGGGTGTTATGTGTAATGTGATTAGTGGCTATGCCCCACAGGTAGGATGTGACCTAGAGGTGAAAGAGAAATTCTGGAAGGAGCTAGACGAAGTAGTTCTGAGCATCCCAGACAGAGAGAGAGTCGTGATTGGTGCAGATTGTAATGGACATGTTGGTGAAGGAAACTGGGGTGATGAAGAAGTGATGGGTAAGTACTGCATCCAGGAAAGGAACTTGGAGGGACAGATGGTGGTAGACTTCTCAACAAGGATGCAAATGGATGTTGTGAACACTTTTTTTCCAGAAGAGGCACGAACATAGGGTGACCTACAATAGCAGAGGTAGAAGCACGCAGGTGGATTAGATCTTGTGCAGACGATCTAATCTGAAGGAGGTTACCAACTGTAAGGTAGTGGTAGGGGAGAGTGTGGCTAGACAGCATAGGATGGTGGTGTGTAAGATGACTTTGGTGGTGGGGAGGAAGATTAGGAAGACAAAGGCAGAGAAGAGAACCATGTAGTGGAAGTGTTGTGCAGCTTTTCGGGAAGAGGTGAGACAGGCTCTCGGTGGACGGGAGGAGCTTCCAGAAGACTGGACCACTGCTGCCAAGGTGATCAGAGAGGCAGGCAGGAGAGTACTTGGTGTATCTTCTGGTAGGAAAGGAGAGAAGGAGACTTGGTGGTGGAACCTCACAGTACAGGAAATCATACAAGGAAAAAGGTTAGCTAAGAAGAAGTGGGACACTGAGAGGACCGAGGAGAGGCGAAAGGAATATATTGAGATGCGACACAGGTCAAAGGTAGAGGTGGCAAAGGCCAAACAAGTGGCATATGATGACATGTATGGCAGGTTGGACACTAAAGAAGGAGAAAAGGATCTATACAGGCTGGCCAGACAGAGGGATAGAGATGGGAAGGATGTGCAGCAGGTTAGGGTGATTAAGGATAGAGATGGAAATATGTTGACTGGTGCCAGCAGTGTGCTAGATGCAAAGAATACTTCGAGGAGTTGATGAATGAGGAAAATGAGAGAGAAGGGAGAGTAGAAGAGGCAAGTGTGGTGGACCAGGAAGTGGCAATGATTAGTAAGGGAGAAGTTAGAAAGGCATTAAAGAGCATGAAAAATGGAAAGGCAGTTCTTGTGGAGGTATGGAAGCATCTAGGAGAGGTGGCTGTGGAGTTTTTGACCAGCTTGTTCAATAGAATTCCAGTGCGTGAGAAGATGCCTGAGGAATGGAGGAAAAGTGTACTGGTGCCCATTTTAAAGAACAAAAGTGATGTGCAGAGCTGTTGGAACTATAGAGGAATAAAGTTGATGAGCCACACAATGAAGTTATGTGAAAGAGTAGTGGAGGCTAGACTCAGGACAGAAGTGAGTGTTTGCGAGCAACAGTATGGTTTCATGCCTAGAAAGAGTACCACAGATGCATTATTTGCCTTGAGGATGTTGATGGAAAAGCACAGAGAAGGTCAGAAGGAGCTACCTTGTGTCTTTGTAGATCTAGGGAAAACCTATGACAGAGTATCCAGAGAGGAACTGTGGTACTGCATGCAGAAGTCTGGAGTGGCAGAGAAGTATGTTAGAATAATACAGGACATGTACGAGGGCAGCAGAACAGCGGTGAGGTGTGGTGTAGGTGTGACAGACGAATTTAAGGTGGACATGTGACTGCATCAGGGATCAGCCCTGACCCCCTTCCTTTTTGCAGTGGTGATGGATAGGCTGACAGATGAGGTTAGACTAGAATCCCCGTGGACCATGATGTTTGCAGATGACATTGTGATCTGCAGTGAAAGCAGGGAGCAGCTGGACGAACAGTTAGAAAGATGGAGGCATGCACTGGAAAGAAGAAGACTGAAGATTAGCCGAAGTAAAACAGAATATATGTGCATGAATGAGAGGAGTGGTGGGGGAAGAGTGAGGCTACAGGGAGAAGAGATGGCAAGGATGGAGGACTTTAAATACTTGGGGTCCACCGCCCAGAGCAATGGTGAGTGTGGTCAGGAAGTGAAGAAACGGGTCCAAGCAGGTTGGAACGGGTGGAGGAAGGTGTCAAGTGTGTTATGTGACAGAAGAGTCTCTGCTAGGATGAAGGGCAAAGTTTATAAAACAGTAGTGAGGCCAGCCATGATGGACGGATTAGAGACAGTGGCACTGAAGAGACAACAGGAAGCAGAGTTGGAGGTGGCGGAAATGAAGATGTTGAGGTTCGCTCTTGGAGTGACCAGGTTGGATAAAATTAGAAATGAGCTCATCAGAGGGACAGCCAAGGTTCGATATTTTGGAGACAAAGTTAGAGAGAGCAGACTTCAATGGTATTGGACACGTCCAGAGGAGAAATAGTGAGTATATTGGTCGAAGGATGATGAGGATGGCAAGAGAACTAGAGGAAGACCAAAGAGAAGGTTGATGGATGTCGTGAGGGAAGACATGATGGCAGTTGGTGTTCGAGAGGAGGATGCCGGAGATAGGCTTACATGGAAAAGGATGACGCGCTGTGGCGACCCCAAACGGGACAAGCTGAAAGGAAAAGAAGAATAATATATATATATATATATATATATATATATATATATATATATATATATACAGACACTTCAGATGCATTGCATTCTCAGACCACACTCATGAACAGAGAAAGTCAAGAAGTTTGGTGCTGTTCCTAATATTTTTGGCTCAAGGCCAATTCTATTACTTCCCTCGGCTTTTTAAAGTGGGAAACTCTTTAATATTTGGAACATTCCTAATGTCATCACTGGTAGTTTGGTGACATGAAAAACATTCGAGTAAAGTCTGCTGTGCAGCAGCAGATTTGGCCTTCAGGTTTTATTTTTTATTTTTTTTCACAACTGAGAAGGATGATCCTGAACCCCTGTGTTTAAAAGCTGCTTGAACTCTGCACAATCCCCTAAGCCACAAAACCCCTACCCCCACTGCTCAAGAGCTGCTTACAACAGGCCCCCAATTCACTGCATCTTCTTTGGGAAGAAAGATGTAAAAATCTTTACATTTCCTTAGCGGGCAGGTCTTAAATTACTACTGTGCTGTGCAGAATCACTCAATGTTAAGGGTTAGCTGTTGTTCACTTTTATTCCTTGGTTCTATGTTTCATTATTATGACATTAACCTTGATATAACACAACAGATGATTCTTATCTCAAGGGAGGATTCGGGTGTGTTTTCTTGAGTCACACTTTGGCTCAACAGCAATGCTTTGGCATTTGAACAGTGTGGTGACTAACTAATTACAGTATTACATGTATCGAGATTACATCATTTAATTATAAAATGTTTGCAATTGTAACCCATTACATTACTGGGATATCTTTTACCGGGGATGCCGAATCACTCTTAAGTGTGAAAAAAACGTAAAGTATGAATGAATGAATAAGAAAAAATAAAGCGAATGACAAATATACTCATAATAAAACAGCAACCTTGACAACAAAGAATACATCAGTCAAAATTGTACTTTTACATTTACAAAATAGTGTTGTTATTGTCGGATGGCACACTACCCAGGCAAAGGAATCAAGAATCTAGATTTAGCATGTTGAGGGAGGGTGACCAGCTATCTATGTAAATATGTAATTGATTTTTTTTCGTTCCACTGATATTTTGTCTCACGGAATATATTCTATGATGAGATTTAGCCAGTGATAGATATTACTAGCTTGTTTGTTTTTCCAGTTTAATACTTGTAGAATTGTTTTCTTAGCGGTAGCTAACACGACGAGTAATGATTTTGAATATTTATTAGGGAGGTCAATTGTGCTTCAGTCGCCAAGTATACACAATCTTGGGGAACGTGGAATCCATCCATCTATCCATTATCTGAGCGCTAACAAGGGTCGCGGGAGTGCTGGAGCCTATCCCAGCTATCATCGGGCAGGAGGCGGGGTACACCCTGAACTGGTTGCCAGCCAATCGCAGGGCACATACAAACAAAAAACCATTCGCACTCAGATTCACACCTACGGGCAATTTAGAGTCACCAATTAATGCATGTTTTTGAGATGTGGGAGGAAACCGGAGTGCCCTGAGAGGCACGGGGAAAACATGCAAACTCCACAAAGGCGGGGCCGGGGATTGAACCCCCGTCCTCAGAACTGTGAGGCTGATGCTCTAACCAGTGCTGCCGAACGTGGAATCCTCAAGTTCAAAATACTGCATAAGAGTTCCTGCGTAACCGAAGTCCAAAAGTATTGAAACAGTGTGCATTCTCATAGCATGAAAATAGGTGTCTGGGGTATTTTTGGTGCATTGCGTGCATATATTAGATGGAGAATATTTTATGCATAGTGTATCGAGTAAAGTGTGTTCTATGGAGCACTTTATATTGTGTAAACTGTAAATGTGTTTTTGTCATTCTAAATGTATATATGTATCCAGTAATTACGGTCAGTGGACATAAAAAGGTCTTCTTCCCATTTAGTGATTGGTAAGTGCATTGATTTCGTGCATGGAATTAATTTATAAACTTTTGAGAGATTTTTTTTCCCTTTGCGGAAGAAGCTTCACTATTTGCTTAACAAACTCCGGCGGTTCGAGGATGCTCCCGACTGGTGGTATTCTTTTTTTTAAATTTTTTTTATTGCTGCTTTTAATTTGTTGTACTGCGATTGGCTGGCGACCAGTTTAGGGTGTACCCCGCCTCTCGCCCGAAGATAGCTGGAATAGGCTCCAGCACGCCCGTGACCCTAGTGAGGATAAACGGGACAGAAAATGGATGGATGTTTACTTTTCTGGACTGGATAACCTAATTCTATTTTTCTTAATATTTGAAAAAAAAAATGTTACAGCAGAATCTAATGTTTGAAACCATTTAAACATGGGTTTAAATGGAATAATTGAGAATAAATACTTTATTTGATGTAAGGTTTTCATTTTTATTGTGGCTATTCTTCCCAGTAGTGATATAGGCAAGTTATTCCAGCGTCTTTAATCAGATGAGAATTTTTTCCAGAAGTAGTGTGTAATTTAGAGTGGTTAGATCTGTGAGTTTTGGCGAAATATTAATACCTAAATACTTAATGTTTCTTGAGTTTGCTGTTATTGGGAGTATTGTTGATGTTGTACAGTTGATAGAGTAATATAATATTTGTGAAAATGTTTTAATGAGATTGAAGACTGCCTGAAGAGATGACTTGGGTTCCTGTAAATAAAGAATATCATCAGCATACAGATTGATTTTGTGTTCTGTCACTGGCGAGTAGATACCTTTAATATTAGCATTTTGATGTATAGCGGTAGCAAGCGGTTCAATGAATGAAATGAATGAATGCATCTTCAAACAACAAATGATCAACAAAGTGACAGACCTTGTGTCCCCATCCAGCCTCGAAGTCTGAGGCAGCTCGCTCCAGTCTTCACACAGATCTTTAATAGATCTCTGGAACTGTGTGAAGTACCACCCTGTTTCAAACGCTCAACCATCATTCCAGTCCCCAAGAAACCTGCAATCTCAGGTCTAAATGTCTACAGGCCTGTCGCTTTGACATCTGTGGTCATGAAGTCCTTTGAACGTCTCATGCTGGACCACCTCAAGAGTGTCACAGGTCCCCTGCTGGTCCCCCTGCAGTTTGCCTACCAAGCGAACAGGTCTGCGGATGATGCGGTCAACATGGGACTGTACTACATCCTAGAACAGCTCGACAGTGCAGGGACCTACGCGAGGATCCTCTTCGTGGACTTCAGGTCAGCATTCAACACCATCATCCCTGAACTCCTTTCATCCATCATCTCACCTGCCATCTGCCAGTGGATTTACAGCTTTCTGACGGGCAGGACACAGCAGGTCAGGCTGGGGGAGGCCACCTCATCCACACGCAGCATTAGCACTGGGGCGCCCCAAGGTTGTGTCCTCTCGCCGCTGCTCTTCTCTCTCTACACGAACGACTGCACCTCAGCGCACCCGATTGTCAAACCCCTGAAGTTTGCAGATGACACCACTGTCATCGGCCTTATCAACGACGGTGACAAGTTTGCATATCGACAGGAAGCGGAGCGGCTGGAGTTGTGGTGCGGCTGACACAACCTGGAGCTGAACACGCTCAAGACTTTAGAGATGATCGTGGACTTCAGGAGGCATCTTTCGCCACAGCTGCCCCTCACGTTGTCCAGCTGCCTTGTGTCAACTGTCGAGACCTTCAAGTTCCTGGGAATTACAGTCTCTCAGGACCTGAAGTGGGGACTTGAGGACTTGCACGCTGCCAGAACTAAGACAAGAACGTGCAAAATCCTCTCTGACCCTCCGCATCCCGGTCACCAGCTCTTCCAGCGCCTACCGATCAATGCAAACTAGAACTAGCAGACATTCCAACAGCTTCTTCCCTCTTGCCATCAACTTCTTAAACAGCTAACCTACAATTCCATTGCAACATGCTGGCAATTTTTTGACTTGAGTTCGTTGTCACATTTCTGTGGGGCCAATTATAAATTACTTGTGCACTCACTGTAGTTGTCTCGCCACGCTGCACTATTTGCATATATGTTGTTTACCAATACTGGCCACTCATGCCAGTTTAGCATCTGCTCCATTTGCACACTGATTGAGGAGTATCTGCAACATTTGCACAACCAACATTGTCCCAGATTATCACTCTACTCGTCACTTTAAACCGCATATACTCCTTGAAGTCTCGGCGCCCTTTTCACAATGGTCATTGCACCGGACTATTGCAATATTAGTCATTCGAACTGCTCGAAGTGCGAGAGGACTCTGCATCTTTTTGCACAATTGTAAAAAAAAAATAATTAAAAAAGTACCGGCATTACCAGATAACTAGCAACCCTTTACTGCTTAGTGACTGTTTTTTTGTCAATGTCTTTATGTCTCCAAAGTGTTCTCTGTCAATTGATTGTTTGTTGTCGTACTAGAGCGGCTCCAACTACCGGAGACAAATTCATTGTGTGTTTTTGAACATACTTGGCAAATAAAGATGATTCTGATTCTGATTCTGATTCTGAATATTGCAAAGAGCATTGGTAAGAGTGGACATCTTTGTCTGGTTCCTCTTTGTAAAGTAATGCTTTCTGATGTGATCCTAGTCGTGGTGACTGTTGCATTTAGATTTTTACGCTGTGACATGCTTATTAAATTTAATAGACGTCTGACGTTATTTGTGGAACTTCTACCTTTAACGAAAGCTGTCTGGTTATAGTGGATTATCGACGGGAGTACCTTTTCAAGTCTCACTGCAAGGGCTTTCGAGATAATTTTGATATCTACATTAATCAGTGATAAGGCTGATAATTAGCCGGGAGACTGGGGTCTTTGCCTAACTTAAGTAATAATTTAATTGAAGCTGTGTTCATATGGCTACTTATTTGACCTTTATCGTTTATCTCCTTGACTGTTCTGAAAAATAGAGGCGCAGGTATTGGCCAGAAATGTAATGAATTCAACGGAGAGTCCGTCTGGGCCAGGCGCACATTTAAACATTGTGTTGAGGTGGGCGTCCTGCCTGGGCCAGTCTTCGGCAAGTTGGACGGATGAGACGAGCTGACACTCAGAAAGCATAGCTCTGGCCTTTTTATGCCGGCACGAGACAAGGGGTAGGGGGTGGTGCCCCCCCCCCCCCACCCCTCCCCCATTTCTTTCCCACCACCTTCGGGGCCACCAGGGAAGCTGGACCGCCTCTCAGTGTTACTTTTGATTTTAGGATTATTTTGTGGTTTAAAACCAGTGGAATAAAAAAATAATTATTGGCTTTAAGATAATAAGACCATTGTTCCCGCTTTGCATTGTCCCACGCCCATCCTCCTTAATATCTGTAATGAATGTTTCAAATGTTATGTGATTGTTGAGAACAGTAATATTTGCAATGTGGCATTTGTGTGGTGTGGAGTGAAACATTTCATCTGGTTCAGTTGACAACAGATTTGACATCAGACGTTCAAGTTTTCAGAAATACAGTCACTAGTGGCGTTCATGTAAAGTTCTTAAAATATTAAATCCCAGTCAAGTCCCAGTATAAATATATAAAATACTGTTTAAAAAAAAATACTGTGCAATATAGAAATAAGTTACACAATTTATGATAATGAAATAACATTGGGTTTGCTAGCAAATCACTGTGAAATGTCAGACTTTTCTCGTACAGGAATGTTTACATGAATGAATTCCAAAAGGAATGTGGTTACTGCTAGCCCTTAAATGGGCACCACCTCCCAATATGCCACGTAGCTTTTGTAGTGCATTGTGAAAGGTGGTGGCCAATTTAGGCGAAAAAAATAAACAACAAAATTCCGCTACCTGAAGCATGGAGCCTAAGATATTTATGCAGCGCGAGAAAAAGCAAAGTTCTGAGGCTTTTCGCGGCCATGTTAGGCCAAAATAGTCTGTAAGCCAAGGTAATATTTCTTTAAAAAAAATTGTTCGTAAACCAAATCGTTCATAAACCCGGTCCTTCGTAAACTGTGAGTTGGAAAAAGTATGTTTCATATATACCAAACATTACTTCTATTAGTTTATTATACAAGCTTCACGTTTTATTGCTCCATTGTTCCAACCATGTTGTGACTACTCGCTGTTTTCCGGCCATGTTGTGCGTACTAGCTGTTCCCAGCCATGTTGTGACTATTAGCTGTTTTTTGGTGAGTGCAGCTGGACAAAGATAATTGTTTTTCTTTCCTTTTCTCCTCTGTCTCTCTCACTTCTATTACAGGTGTTTCTTTGCTTGCGCTTAAGTAAGGGGTGACAACTCATGACGACTTGTACCTTTTCCTCTCTTTGCAAAGACTTTTCTTTCATTTTTGTAAAAAGAAAAACCCACAAAGACAAGATTGCTTCCTTACTTATTCTGTCAGGAAAAGATTTGCCAAAACATTTGGTGTCCGAAGTGGAATTCCAGGATTGACCGCCGAACCAGAGGCTCTCTGGACCAGTGACTGATCATCCGGGACACACACACCAGTCCTGCCCCTACCGAAACATTAGGACGGGGGACTGCCTGGCCGCCCTCCTAGATCGGCCATCACCATCCAAATGGACCTGAATAAAGAACTACGGTAAAGAATTCAATAAATTACGGTAAATAATTCAATAAATTTTTACATGGTAGTGTATTTTTGTTGGAACAATCTTGTCTTTGTATTAAGTGGTATTGGTAATTTCTCTCCCCACATTCCATTTGTAGGGTCTGAGTCCTTACTTTTGGGTTAAAGGCCAGGTTCGAGTCCAATAGTCAGGGCTTCAGATCCTCAGGTTCGAGTCTGATAGTCAGGAGTTCAGGTCCGCAGGTTCGAGTCCGACAGTCAGGGGTTTGGGTCCCCAGGTTAGAGTCCGACAATGAGGGAAAATGGTCCCCAACAATTTCAAAGATGTTCGAATATTGTAGAAAAAAAAGAGAAGCGCTTCTAACGAGTACTGGAAATGGGAAGTGGGAAGAGCAAAAAAAAAAAAAAAAAAAAAAAAAAAAAAAAGAGTAAGGCCGAATCCCCAGTGTACGCATTAACTTTAGAACAAAGTCAAGGATTTGGAACTTTTAGACAAAAAATGTCAAATGTCTGGAAATGTGGTTGACTGTTAGATGTGAACAGGGACAGAAGCTTTCTGACCAAAACTATGTGTCGGGCAAGTTACTGATAACTGTGCCTGTGGTCTTATCTGTCCGAGTTGGCCAAGGGGAGGATGTCAGGTTGCGGTCACGAGCTAGCTTCCACAGTGGCCTCCACAAATCAATCACCCGATGGCAAAGATCAAGGAGAGTGTTATTATTACGATTATTACGATAATATTCAAATAATTATATTAGGATAATGCTGATAATGGCGTTGACCATATTGACGCTATACTGCTAATGTATATAATGAAATAACGATCAATGCGCTTCCAAAATACTGTCTTGATGTGGTAGACATGTTAAAGTAAGAATTGAAGTAAGTGATGGTAGCGCAATTGACTGAAATTATTTTCAGAATTTTATTAAAATTCTTGGAAAGCTTTTCTCTGACAACAGCTTTCTGACAGATTACAATTTGACCTCAGAACACATGACCAACTACCACATGCAAATAATTGCTGGAAAGTCAATTCAATTAGGTCAAGTATATATGAGGATGCGTGTGCCCCCTATCCCTTTTTGAGATTGTCTTTGCAGGCACTCCATTGGACCAGATCCAATCAGGTCTACCGAAGCCAGTTTTGCCGATGGACACACGATTCATTCATGTATTGCACATTATCGACTAATCAATTTCAGGAAACAAGTCCAATCAGCACTCCCAAGGCTGGCCTACGGACACCTGCATGACATCAAAAACATGGAGACATCAGTGGTCCCGACTCCTCCACTTCCCTCACCTTCTACGATGACAGTAAAAGGTCGTCCTAATAAGTAATCACCTCTAAGAAAGAGGATTCACTGTTAGCATACACTTTTAGCTACAATCACTTCTAGTAACTGGTTGCGCGTTAATAAGTCATAGAGGAGCAGAGGATAGGTCATAAAAGCCGAGCAACGACCATTCATCTGTCTGAACTGTCGCACGCACACACATACACACACGGACACGCGCGCACACTTGCGTAACTCAGCAGAAGAAAAGAAGATGACGATGACATCTTCCAGGGGTCTACTTGGTGGTTTGGCATTAATTGCCATATTTATTGTGATTAAAATGTGCATTGATGCTCCCACTTTGACAGTTGACACAATTTCGTATCTTCCGAGACGTGACAACTATGACGAGCTTCTTTGGTTACATATGATCGCCACTAATTATGCTAATTGCACCTCCTACAGCATGAATGTTTGGCTTCTGTATGCCCTTCATGTGGCACACTCTCAAAATCGTTCTGCTATGTTTGTTCTTTCATGCTGCATGCCGCTGCAAACCCACGTTGTCTTCCCTACATCCTCGCACCTCAGTTTCTTTTGTCAATCCACAATACCTTAATCAAACCACCCTTGCTGAAACAGGTTCTCCTCTCCCCTATGTCAAGGTGACCAAAAAATGTGATGGTTTTTAACCCACTAATGATTCAGGTATGGTGCCTTTGTTTGGCCCAGTTCACATTCGCCCCGGAGTGAAATTCCGCTGTTTTGCTATGAACAAGACCCTATTTGGGCAGCATGTGTATATTGGGAAGGTACCAAAATATCATTGCCAATCTATATCTGTACCATGCACAACCTTTGTCTCTAACTCTTCTTGGTCCTACCTTCCATCCATCAATCCATTTTCTGAGCCGCTTCTCCTCACTAGGGTCGCAGGCGTGCTGGAGCCTATCCCAGCTATCATCGGGCAGGAGGCGGGGTACACCCTGAACTGGATGCCAGGCAATCGCAGGGCACATATGAACAAAAAACCATTCAAACTAAAATTCACACC
This sequence comes from Phyllopteryx taeniolatus, assembly GCF_024500385.1. Classification (NCBI taxonomy): domain Eukaryota; kingdom Metazoa; phylum Chordata; class Actinopteri; order Syngnathiformes; family Syngnathidae; genus Phyllopteryx; species Phyllopteryx taeniolatus. Next base: position 25,316,269 of record NC_084513.1, on the reverse strand, counting down.
GACAGGCAAATTAGAGTCTCCAATTAATGCATGTTTTTGGGATGTGGAAAGGAAACCGGAGTGCCCGGAGAAAACCCACACAGGCACAGGGAGAACATGGAAACTCCACTCAGGCAGGGCCGGGGTTTGAACCCCGGTCCTGAGAACTGTGAGGTAGACGCTCTAAACATAGACCAACATGCCGCCTCTTGGTACTACCTGTCTTCCTTATATGTCAACACCTGAATGGTTGGGCACGCCTTTTGAGGGTGTGTACTGGCTTTGTGGACACAGTGTCTACATTAAACTCGTTCCCGATTGGTCAGGTCGATGCGCCCCTTTTGTTTTGACAGACCACTCATACATTATATCTGCAAAATCCCGTTCCCGTCGTCACAGACAGGCCCAATTTAAAAAACACGATCCAGTTTGGGGCAAAGATGTCCCCACCGATCACAAGGTTTGGAGTACAGGAAGCAAGGTTTTATACTCACTATTCCGTCATATTGGGGTGGGCAAATTGATGTTAGGATATGAAACTCTAAGTTATTGTTTTTCTAGTTTTGTTAACACTTTTGTTTTTGATTACTTAGTGTTTCGTTTGATTACTTCGTGTTTAATAATATTTAGTAACTTTTAGGTACTCAGGATGTAATAATGTTTCGTGATTTTGCTTTTGTACTTCTGATTAATAGTATATTGTGTGAAATAATCAAAAGGGGGGAGCTGAGTTGGAAAATATATGTTTCATATATACCAAATATTACTCGTATTACTTTAATACAACCTTCACGTTTTATTGCTCCGTAAAACCAGTCGTTGAGGAAGTTATGGAAAATACTACTTTTAAATTTTCAACAGGGTAACTTGTAATCGTAACGCACTACATTTCCATAGTAAGAATGAGAATGGTGCTAAATTAAAAACAGTTTACAGTTTAGCGACCATTTGTGCAAGCTGCGACAAGCTCACTTCTAAGCATCCTGAAAGTGTGCTCAACCCCAATTTTCTCACTCACAGCCTTCTCACGTTTTTTTCTCCTCCACTGGCTTGCCGATGTGCCCCTTCCTCTTTCCCTTTTGATCATTCTGTTTTCTTCCTTTCCTCCTTTTTGAGTCCTTCCTTACTTCTCTCCTATGTTCCTTATTCAAGTCCTGCCTTTTCCCACCACCTACCACGTTCACTTGCGCTCTATTACCACTTTTGATCATTCTTTCAATATTTCTTCCTTTTCCATTTGTATCAAGTGTGCCCCCATTTCCCTTTTTATTTCTTCCCAATTTCCATCCCTTTTTCTACCTGATCCTTTTCCTTTTTCTTCCTGTTATGTCAATATTATAAAATAATTGCGCATTCACCTGCTTTCTTTTCCTTCTGTATACTTTAATTTACCCCCTATGACCCCATATGAAAAAAGGTGATGGTATAACTCTGCTTTTTCAGCCATCTGGACAGTAAAGCCCCAAATTGTATATCATGACCATTTCCCACTGCTTGAATGTTTCCTTTGAGAGATATTGGTCCATCTCATGGAACACGAGTGAATTTAAGATTCCTGCCGAAGATGCTCATCTGATCATCAGTGTACCTAATAGTCGCAAAGGGTCAAAATATTTCTCTCGCATTAGATGTTTATACACTTATGTCTACTAAAGCTGTTCAAGCGTTTTCAGTTCCCATCCATCCAGAAAAGTGCTGTTATCCACTGCATACTGTGATAAATTTTGATGAATGCAGCCTATCATTGACCTTGCAGTGAAGATAATACAACTTCCTTTTTCCACATGTTAGAGCCTGATAGCCAGTTGGAGTCATAAAAGTCCAGAAGGTTCCCACTGCAAGCAGTTCACTTCACACGAGGCAGACTGTTGTTAATGTTAATGAGGTGCAATGGCAGCCTGCTTGGTTGTCAAGGTCAAGGCTGTGTGTAGTGGTGTTGTACAACCCCAATTCCAATGACGTTGGGACGTTGTGTTAAACATAAATAAAAACAGAATACAATAATTTGCAAACCATGTTCAACCTATATTTAATTGAATACACTACTAAGACATGATATTTAATGTTCAAACTGATAAACTTTATTGTTTTTAGCAAATTATCATTAACTTAGAATTTTATGGCTGCAACACGTTCCAAAAAAGATGGGACAGGTGGCAAAAAAGACTGAGAAAGTTGAGGAATGCTCATCAAACACCTGTTTGGAACATCCACAGGTGAACAGGCTAATTGGGAACAGGTGGGGCCCATGATTGGGTATAAAAGGAGCTTCCCTGAATTCCCCAGTCATTCACAAACAAAGATGGGGTGGGGTTCACCTCTTTGTGAACAAGTGCGTGAGAAAATAGTCGAACAGTTTAAGGACAATGTTTCTTTTTCTGTTAAGAACATTCAACCTTCTGTGAGTCATTGCTGCCACATTTCAATCATTTAGCCTATAAAGATGACTTTATCAGAGATGTGTAGGTGAATAACTACATTACAATGACCTCTAAAATAATCCGCAATGCACTGAAGTCATAATAAATGAGCCGCGATATAGTGAGGGACTACAGTATAGTAAAGTTATGTTTTTTTGGTTTATTTTATAAAGACTGATTCAGGACTGGAATAGTGTTTTTGAAGATTGTCTTGTGTTTTGAAAACAGATTAGCTCACATTTAAGACAAATAAAGTGCATGATTTTATTCCTTTAAATTCCAAATAGATGTTTTTTTTAAACCTAATCCTGTCACATTTCCAAGTTTAAAAGAGAAATTTCTCCTCACAGAGTAAATCGATTTTCATATTGAGAATCAGTAAAAGCTAACATGAAAATAACTGATTTTAAAGCCTGCGATTGGCTGGCAACCAGTTCAGGGTGTACCCCGCCTCCTGCCCGATGATAGCTGGGATAGGCTCCAGCACGCCCGCGACCCTAGTGAGGAGAAGCGGCTCGGAAAATGGATGGATGGATGGATGATTTTAAAGCACTGGAAAGGTGCACAATCAAGAATTGTCTACTAATCATACTTGTCATACTAATGCAAGCTAAGCAAATAAATGATAACTTCTACAATTTATCTAACACCCGCACACTGAAAACAGTTGCGTTAAAAATAACCCAAGTTGGGTTATTTTTAACCCAATTGCTGGGTGAAAGAGGGACCGATCTCTTCATGGGTCAATTTGACCCAAGAAATTGGGCTCGTCATTTGACCCAGTTTTTCGGGTTGATTGAATAACCCAACTTGTCAGGTAAAAATAACCCAATTTCTTGGATTAAATGAATAACTCTAGTTGGGCAAATTGACCCAACGAGAGCTCGGTCAATTTTTGACCCAGTTGCCTTGGTCAATTTGACCCCAAATATTTTGCTATTGATTTCACCTACATTTTTTGGTCAAAGGTTTGCAAGTGGTGAAATGATTTAAACTACCAAAAGTTGAGTTATGCTGACTACAATTTATAGGGTTACTGCAAAAGAAATACCATAAGTGAAATTGAACACAGATACACTCAGAAAGATTTGACCATTGTCTACTTAAAAAAAAGGAAGAAAGAGACAATTACCATTATTGAATAGATTTTAATTACTTAAACCTTTCTTATAACGTGATTAAGTACATTAAAACAAAACTATTAAAGAGAAAATAATGAAATCATTGGGTAAAGTATTTTATAGCTACTTATAGTGAATGATCTTCTCTGGTGTGGCACACTCCAATTCAAATTGCTTCAAATTTCTGTTATAGTTTGGGATTTATTTATATTTTGTGTCCCATTAAAGATTAAGTACAAGTTCAAATACTGTTTAATGTTTGTTTTTGTTGTTTATTTGAAAGAACAGTGTATCAAATAGGGACTGAAAAATGACAGGACGGTTGTCACAAGTTTTCATGTCCCTATTCCATGGATTGTCAGGCCAAGATCAGCATCAAGGGCTCAATAACTGAAGCTAACATACAATGTATTGCTAAACCATTTTTTCGGACATATATATGTATACATATACAGTATTTTTCAATGAGCTTTGAGGCTTTAGAGTGTGCATTCATGTTGACTGCTAATACTTTTTCAGGCTGCTGATTGGCTAAAATAGTATTTAGCGTGGAAATTTGTATGCCATAAATAAAGCCTGTGATTTATGAGAGGGTGTTGAGGAAATGGCACAGAGTGGGCTCGGGAAGAGAGGGGTACAGCACACAGGCTGGGAAATGCAGAGAAAATGGGGCATAATGTGTGGAGAGGGAGCGTGTGTGTTTATGCATGACTGAATCCAATGTAAACAGCTTGGATGCTGTCTCTCACCACATCCCAGTAACCACAGTTGTCCTGTTTTCACTGTCTCATTTACAGCTGCATGCTGAAAGCATACCACATACACTGATACACATTAACGGTCATCCTCCCCAAATGAGTGACTATGCCACACTTGCCCCTGCCCCCTGCGTAGCCTTTTCAAACCAAACTATATATTATTATTTTTGTTCATATGTAAATCTATTTATTCAAGCCACTAACAGTGAGATAAAGATAAAAAATAAAATCAAAACTAAAAGACAATAAAAACTGTTGATCATTGGCATATGGTTACGTCACATCCTGTCGAAGTACTGTGCACGCGCATCCGATAGTAATGTCGAGTGCGCTGACGGCCTTCAAACTTAGCCTAACATTTGGCGCCCCCACGGCAATAAGCGAGAGTTCATTCTCCACTCAGACAAACGCATTTTCTGACCACAGGCACAATGCTCCATAAAATGAAAGGTCCGGTTGGTTCAGCTGAAATTTGACATAACATGAAAATCTACAAACCTGTGGAAGGACACCATTCATAGGCCTTTCTAGTCCATTTTTAGGGGTGCTTGAATCCGAGCACCCTAAAATTTGAGAGACCCCGCCCAAAAGAAAAAAAAAAAAATTTCACAGTATGTTTTTTTAAACAAAATATACATGTGTAAAATCATATAATATGTGGCACATTACTAAACGTCAACCCCGCAACACCAACAGACTGTTATTACCAGTCCTATTTATTTTTTTGCATTTCAAGGTCAAGGTCAAGGTGCTTATATTGTCAATTCTTCAATATGTGTAACACATACAAAGGATTGAAATTACAGTAATCAAGGGCCCGAGGTGCTACAAAGACAGTACAAATAATAACAATATCCATCCATCCATTTTCTACCGCTTAGTTGAGGTCGGGTCGCGGGGGCAGTAGCTTTAGCAGGGACGCCCAGACTTCCCTCTCCCCAGCCACTTCATCCACCTCTTCCAGTGGGATCCCGAGGTGTTCCCAGGCCAGCCGAGAGACATAGTCCCCGGGGTCTCCTTCCGCTGGGACGTGCCCGGAACACCTCACCAGGGAGGCGTCCGGGAGGCATCCGAATCAGATGTCCCAGCCACCAACAACAACAATAACAATATAAAAAGCTAAATAAAACTATGGTATATACAGTATAAAAAGTATTAATTGAATGTGCAACAGCAAAGATCAGGTGATGTGTGCAACATAGTCAAGGCCGGAGAACCAACGCAAATAAGACATACAGTATATAAATTACATGACAAAACCCCAATGCTGCTAAAGGAGCTGGTGCGACGCTGAATCTGGTGTGTGTGTGTGTGTGTGTGTGTGCCTGCATGTGCATATATGTGGAGTTTCAGAGTTCATGTGGGCAGAGGACAGAAGAGGTAGAGGGGGAAGAGCAGGCAAAGAGTTGAGATTCCTGACAGCCTGATTAATAAAGTCGGCTAGTCCTGGCCCGCAGACTCAGCAGTCTCCTCCCTGATGGCAGCTGACTGAAGAGGCTGTGTGATGGATGGGTGGCATCCCCCACTATGCGGAGGGCTTTGGGGGTGAGGCGGGTGCTGTAAATGTCCTGCAGGGAGGGAAGAGAGGTTCCGAAGATCTTCTCAACTGCCCTCACTATGTGATGGAGAGTCTTGCGGCAGGATGCAGTGCAGGTTCCGTACCACACCGTGATGCACTTGGTCAGGATGCTCTCTGTGGTCCCCCTGTAGAACGAGCACATGATGGAGTTCGGGGCTCTTGCTCTTCTCAGCCTGCGCAGGAAGTAGAGACGGTGGTGAGCTTTCTTGGCCAGTGATGAGGTGTTGCCGGTCCAGCAGAGGTTCTTGGTGATGTGCACTCCCTGGAACTTGGTGCTGCGCACTCTCTCTACTGTAGCACCGTTGATGTTGAGGGGCGAATGCTCGGTGTGCGGTCTCCTGAAGTCCACAACAATCTCCTTGTTTTTTTCCACAATTAGGGCGAGATTGTTGTGCGGGCACCACCCGGCCAGGCGGCTCACCTCGCTCCTGTAGTCTCAGTCTGTAGTCCAGTTTTCAAACTGCTAGCAATATTTGAATGTAGCCTTATTTCACTCCCCGCCCCCACACTTGCCCCTGCCCACGTCCCCTGGCATCTCTGCCCAAAGAAATGCCCCAGTTCACTAAATTTAGACCTGTTCGTCCCACTCGCCTGCGGCTGCCTCAGAGTGCACCTCGGGGTCAGCCGGAGTGGTCTCTCAAGTTAAAACTGCTGTTTTCAGGATGCAAGTACAGGCACAAATTCAAAGTTAATGATGTGAAAGCTAAGAACGTGCATACAAAATGCACGAGAAATCATAAAACATCTCTCAATGACTGTAGTCGGCCAGTCTCCATTTATACTGTCAATATCTGTTTATACTTATAATAATATGGTAACACACCACCAATGCACAACAAAGGACAATTTAAATTTAAAGGATTAGATGCTTTTGATTTAAAATAGTTTTATCAAATAATCCCTGTTATTAAACCTACCATTCCATTTATGGGAGGTACTAGATTATTTTAGGATGCCACCCAGAAAGTTTCCTTCAGATCTGATGTTGAATTTGAAAATTAAAGATCTTTGAAATCTGCATGTGATGATTAATTACATCTGATTTAAAAAAATATTTTTAAAATAATTTCTCTGGGCGGCACGGTGGACGACTGGTTAGACCGTCTGCCTCACAGTTCTGAGGACCGGGGTTCAATCCCCGGCCCCGCCTGTGTGTAGTTTTGATGTTCTCCCCGTGCCTGTATGGGTTTTCTTTGGGCACGGCATTTTCCTCCCACATCCCAAAAACATGGATGAATTGGAGACTCTAAATTGCCCGTAGGTGTGACTGTGAGTGTGAATGGTTGTTTGTTTCTATGTGCCCTGCGATTGGCTGGCAACCAGTTCAGGGTGTACCCCACCTCCTGCCCGATGAAAGCTGGGATAGGCTCCAGCACTCCCGCGACCCTTGTGAGGATAAGAGGCTCAGAAAATGGATGGATGGAAAATTCCTCTGTTATCATGAAGCTATTCCTCTTCTGGGAGATACTAGACCAGTGGTACTAAATAGGCGGCCTCTGGGCCACCTGAACTGTTGCGTCATGTTCCAAGATCAGACAAGTCGACCAGCCCAATCATTGTGTACTTGGGGCTGCGGGTTCAAGAAGTGGCTGCTTGCCACATCCTAATTGAAAACTGTGTTTTGGTTGCTTATTGGTATGGTTGGTAATTCACATGGCTTGTGCATGGGCAGTGGCGTTGAGGTGCTTGAAAGCAAAGCGTGTCACTTTATTGCTTTTATTCGGCGTCCAAAAAATTAAGTGGTGACATACAAGTGTCTTGCTAGTATTAGTCATCAGTTGTTGCACCAGAATGCATTGTTTATTGCAATGTTTAGTAGTGATGTTTATTAGTTAAAGTTATGCGTATCATTTGCTAAGTTAACTACTTTACGCTACTGGAAGTAATACACTTTGACTTTCAGAAAAATAGCATAATACAGAAAGTGATTAACTTGCATGTTCGCCCTGTGCCTGCGTGGGTTTTCTCAAGGGTACTCCGGTTTCCCACCACATCCCAAAAACATGCATGGTATTGATTGAACGATAAAGGGGTACAAAAAATGGATGGGTGGATAATCACCCTGTTATCATGTAACCGTTTCATGTCTGGGAGATACTAGACTGTTCCAGGATCCCACCCAGGTAGTTTCTTTAAGAGCTGATTCAGTATTTCAAAATAAAATTTTATATATGTGACTTGAATGAATACTGCATTAAGATCTGGTGTTGCCTTTCAAAATAAAGTCTTTTAAAATCTGGGCACTAAAAAAGACTGTTATTTGTCATATTATGCTCATTTCCTGTTCAGCCTTTATTTTGAAGACCTGCTCCCAGCTCTGATGTATCATTTAAAAAACAAATAGCGATTTAAAATATGCCACACCTCCCTCAAATGACTTACTGTGCCCCCCCCCCCAATGAGTTGTGCCCTGCCTCAGGTCCCTGCAGTGTAGCCTTTTCATGCCAATCTTTATGTATAAATTAATCAGTCTAACTTGATCTATTTCAGCCACTAACGGTGACCAAAAGATAATAAGACAATCAAAACAAAATCAAGTAAGAAAAATTGGCTGTTGATCATTTGCATGTAGCACATTCACTTCCTGTCCAAGTACGTATCGCGTCTCGTCAGTGAGCTGACTGGTTTAAAATTTAGCCCAGCATTTTGTGCCTTCACTGCAGTAGCTTATGAGACAAAGAGACCACAAGCGTATAATATTCCATCAAAGGCCCATGTTGGTTCATCTGGCGTGAGACGGATGTGACGTGGCTCAAGCGAGTGGACGGTGTGGCGGATCCTGTGCGGTTCGCTGCTGCCTCGCAACACACCGCGCGTTGGGGCCAGACGGCAGAGACGTTAGCCCAAATAACACCGAACACATTGCACTTCAGGGAAGTTGTATTTTTTCCGAGTTGTGGGGCATACTTTGATGGCTAACTGCACGCTATACTTGTAGACTGCGGCCATTATGAATGAGGAAGCTCAAATGTGCTGGATGGCCACTGCACGGAATAACAGCGCTGGTATTTATACAGTGGGGGACTGTATAAATATATATGTATATATATATATAAGTATACTCCCAAAGGTCGCGAGGATTGTTTTTAGCTCGGCCCAGAAAAATCAGGAAAATTTAAAAGGTGAAAAAGACTTCTAAGCCATATCGCAACAATTCAGTACTATATTGTTCTCAGTCTTTTCACATGTTTTCAGCACTTATCTCCAAACATATTTAATGTATTCAGAAACAAATCAAGGATTTACGTTTTGGGGGACTTTAATGTTGAATGGGTGTGCGCATGCACGCGTGTGGTGTGTGACTTGTGCGCTGTGGCAAACCTATTTTATAAGGCTTTAATGAGTGTGTGTATGTGTGTGTGTGTGCCTGCAGTCCATCCATCTATTTTCAGAGCCGCTTCTCCTTACGAGGGTCGCGGGAGTGCTGGAGCCTATCCCAGCTATCATCGGGCAGGAGGCGGGGTACACCCTGAACCGGTCGCCAGCCAATCGCAGGGCACACATAGAAACTAACAACCATTCGCACTCACATTCACACCTACGGGCAATTTAGAGTCTTCAATCAACCTACCATTCATGTTTTTGGGATGTGGGAGGAAACCGGAGTGTCCGGAGAAAACCCACGCAGGCACGGGGAGAACATGCAAACTCCACACAGGCGGAGCCGGGGATTGAGGCTGACGCTCAAACCAGTCTTCTATCGTGCCGACCGCGCCTGCAGTATATACCGTAAATGATTTGACCCTTGTACCTTATATTTCTGTTGCACTCAAGCTAACACATCCAGAAGTTACATTTCTTTCCCATGTTTATACCCGAGTTATATATTTTTTAGCACTTGAACACAGCAAGTGATTCACACCTTTTCGATTCATTAACAATAATTGTTCCATAAATGAAGGTAACCGAGACACACCTTTGCCTTGTTTGTTCTCGTCTTGGAAATTTAAAGACACTTGTACACCTCAAGCCATAACAACTCTCTTTGATTTGGAACAGCTTCTGAGTAATACTACTACTACTACTACTACTAATAATAATAATAATAGTACTACTACTACTAATAATAACAATAATAATAGTAATAATAGTGCTATTACTACTACTACTAATAATAATAATAATCCATCCATTATCTGAACCGCTTATCCTCACTAAGGCCGTGGTATAATAATAATAATAATAAAGTAATTATATAGTGCCTTTCATGACACCAGACTGGGAGTGTCTAATTGGGGACAGTGGGGGAATTCCTTCCTTTTTTAAATTTTCTTTATTTTAATTTTATTTTTGTCCTGTTTGGCTGTTAGGTGAAGCAGAATGGAAGATCTGTATCTCTTTTATGCCGGAACTGTGTCACAGTGGAGTTTTTAATCTTCTGCTGTGGTTTCTTAGTATTATAATTGTGAGTCAGAGTCGAACAGAACTAAGTTTCTAGAGGGGAGAGAGAAATGAAGACAAAAGACAAAGCACTAATTGTAAACAGGATGAGAAAAGTAAGTCATTACATTATCTACAACAATGAAACATTAAATATGAATGTTGCGTGGGGCTGTAGTGCTACACCCTGTGAGGGAAGGACAGGACAAGATAGAACAGGACAAGGTCAGGAGAAGAAGCATGCGGGACAAGAGTAGTGAACCCGGCTCTACAACTGAAGTGGGGTGGGATTGACTATGTAAATTATAAAAGTCTATAGGGTGAGAGTATGAGTGAGGAGATACACAAGCAATTTGCATATTCATATTCATTTGTCGCAATAAGTGAGTGGCCCCACACCCAGTGAATTAACACCGTTTTACATGCACAAAGACTGACAGAAGTGTCCTGTAATTGCTGTGCCTGCACCGCGGAGGCTGAGGGGTCCACCCGAGAACAGCCCGGCGGACAAGACGCGTCCCACACCGAGGAACCCAGGGCGGTCCGCCGGCCCCACGGCTAACTGGCCACCCGGTGGGGGCTGCAGGGACCCAATGCGAGCCCCCCAGTAAACCCTTACCGCCCCACACGCCCCACCACACCCTGGGCGGAATTCCTTCCTTTAAGGGCTGGGGCCGCTTGAGGCGTCCCCCCTTCGGCGTGTCACTAATGGCACGCAGAATGGGATATGGAGAGTTGAATATTTCACTCATTCGGGCCAATTTACTAATTTAACCAGCCCGTCACCAGCCATCCCTGTGTCAATCATGGCCCCAGTTCAAGGAGGAAGCCCCAATGCGTGCGCCTGGCTGCTCCCAGTTGTTTTTGCCCACGTCACGCCCGACTCACTTTTTTTGCTTACCATTTATTCCACATTTTGAATCACTTCTGATGTCTTAATGTCATCTCTCTTCTTTGTGGACTACAAATAAAAACACTAATCCAAATTTGCATCACTAGTCAAATGATGTGAGCGGTTACGGTTCAAAAATCCTTTGACATATTAACATGGCATGACAATTTCACATTTTTGCCAAAAACGTATATTGTTCAATAGATTTTTTTGTATCAGTTGAAAACCTTAAAAGGTCTGTTATTTATGTTTCCTTGGTGAAAAAAAAAAAAGACTGATTTAAATGTCAACACTGCACATCCTCTCACGGTTAGGGTTTTCAAAGGAGAGGACGGCAAAGCAAAACCGTGGAGGACCCAAGTGCTGGGAAGCAGGGATGCAAGGCAGGAGTGGAGGAAAAAAAGGCGGACAAGGAACATGGATAAAGCAGTCCCACAACAGAAAACCAAAGTAACAAAGAAACACTTGAATAAACCTAAAACTGGAAACAAAACATGACTGGTGAGTAAGACGTGGCACAGACAGAGACAATGACATACTATAATGACAATGAACCGACAAGAACTTAAAAAGAAACCAGGGATCTAAATACAAACAGATTGACGAGACAACGAGAAACACCTGGACAAGACACGGGCGCCCGGAGGGAGCTGATTGGTCGACACAAGGTAGAAGATTGACGAGAACAGGTGGACACAATAATTAAATGAGCACACGACATGAACAACATGGAACAAAGGAAAACATGAAACAAAACTAACCACGACCCAAACCAAAACACAGACCATGACACATCCGTCTTGAATGTCCAAGAAACCAGCTTAATGTCCAGGCAGCTGTCAAAGGGAGGAGGCGATACAGTAGTGATCCAATTTTCTGCTAACTTTCTGAATATTTAAGTCTTTAAACCTTTTTTTTTTAATTGCGTTGTATGAAACTAGCTTTACAAACACTATGGACCATTCCAGCTGTGTCCCATATTATGAATTCAGTTGCAAATATGTTAAATAGAATTTTCTTTCATTTAATTTGCTTCCATGTGACCTCTGAGTGGTCAAAAATGTGAAATGTGCCGGAAAGTTAATTGTATGCTGAGAAATGCTTTCAAGAAGCCAAAATAGCAAAACAATTTATTAAGGGGTGAGTTTGCAGTTTTCTAAAAATCACTTGGGCTGCAGGAGCTTTGCTGAAAATATATTGGAATCCACCTCTGGAAATAAGAAAAAAGAAAAAATGCCCATCCCTCAATTGCTAACAACTGGGCATGAAACTAACAAAAGCAGCAAAGCAAAACCAGGTGAGGATTCAGAACCGATGTGGAATTACCACCATTTCTACGCAACAGGCTGCGTGCTAACTTCCAGTTACCAGGCAAATGCATAGCGATAACAATGACAGAAGCAGGCACACTTTGCTACTCCTCGCCCTCTTGTGTTTCGATGGTGTGCCGTCACATGACTAAGCAGCGCAAAGGAAAAAAAGCAAGCTGCCGGCTCGCATCCGCCCTCCGACGCATGCATTCACAGGGATACCGAGCAGAAGAAGAGCAGCGTCATGTGCGACATACTCTTCTTACTTTCTGGCAATGCACTGAAGGAAATAATTGGTTTTAAATGTTGAATGATGTTTGTTGTGGAGTCATGATTTTTAAGAATGTCTTTATTTAAGTAAAAAATCCAGAAAAGTGCAATTAAGGAGGAATTTTTATTTCAATTTTCTATGATAGTTTCTGAACAGTACCTGAATATAGAATTCTTGATTTGTTTTCCGGTGATTACTTTGTGGAATTTATTTATTTAAGAAAAAATCCAGACAATCCAGACAATGTATGTTGTTTGATCGATTGTGACAAAACAAAATAAAAAAATGTTAATGAACTATTCTATTTACCAATAAACTTTGCCCTAATAGTCCCGGGTTGTAACTATTTAATAATAATAAAAAAATACATCACGAAAACACTAATAAAAATTAATTGAGATTTATCAATTCTTACTTACACACTCAGCACATTTTTTTAAATACTGACACTGTATATACTCCACACATTGGGCACACTCATATCTCAATATGATGAGATCTGAGTACCAGGTATGGGTGCCGGGCCGGGTGCTAACACATTTGTGCTGGTTTCCGGTGTGGTCGGAGACACAGGGGTGCGGCTTTGCACGATGCCGGTGATTTATTCATTTTAATTGTATTTATTTTTTTGGGATGGATGGGGCGAGGTGCTGTGGAGTGCTGGTTCCTTTCCTGATTTTCACCGGTGGGGCGTGGGGTTGGTGTTTGTGGTGCTGTGGGGCGGCGTTTATGTGGGTTTTGTCCCGGGTGGTATGGTGTTCATTCACTAATAAGTTCGATAGAAATACTATAGACTTGAATTACTTGTGCTGGAATCGCTAATAACAACACAGGTTATACTAACATATCAACTCATGGCTCATTTTGCCACATCCTGTCCTGCCCTTTTCTGTCCTCTCTTATCTGGTTCTCTTGGTTAGTTATTGCACAGGACTGATTCGATGACTGCTGTGTAGAACTGCCTCAACACCTCCAGTGGCAGGCCATGTTTCCTCAGGAAGCCGCAGGAAGTACATCCTCTGCTGGGCCTTTTTGAGGATGAAGTTGATGTTGATCTCCCACTTCAGGTCCTGAGAGACTAATTCCCAGGAACTTGAAGGTCTCGATAGTTGACACAGGGCAGTTGGACAGTGTGAGGGGTAGCTGTGGTAAAGGATGCCTCCTGAAGTCCACAATCATCTCTACAGTATTGAGCGTGTTCAGCTCCAGGTTGTGTTGGCCGCACCACAGCTCCAGCTGCTCCACTTCCTGTCGATACGCAGACTCGTCACCATCTTTGATGAGGCCGATAACTGTGGTGTCATTGGCAAACTTCAGGAGTTTGACAGCCAGGTGTGTTGAGGTGCAGTCATTCGTGTAGAGAGAGAAGAGCAGCGGAGAGAGGACACAACCTTGGAGCGCCCCAGTGATGGTGGTGCATGTAGATGAGGTGGTGTCCCCCAGCCTCACCTGCTGTGTCTTGCCCATCAAGAAGCTGTAAATCCACCGGCAGATGGCAGGCGGGGATGATGGTGTGGAACGCAGAGCTAAAGTCCATGAACTGGATCCTTGCGTAGGTCCCCGCGCTGTCGAGGTGTTCTAGGATGAAGTGCAGTCCCATGTTGACTGCGTCATCAGCAGACCTGTTTGCTCAGTAGGCAAAGTGCACGGGTTCCACCAGGGGACCTGTGTTGCTCTTGACGTGGTCCAAGACGAGGCGTTCAAAGGACTTTAGACCACAAATGTCAGGGCTACAGCCCTGTAGTCGTTCAGACTTGAGATTGCAGGTTTCTTGGGGACTGGGATGATGGTGGAGCATTTGAAACAGGGTGGTACGTCACACAGTTCCAGAGATCTATTAAAGATCTGTGTGAAGACTGGAGCGAGCTGCCTCAGACTTCAAGGCAGGATGGGGACACAAGGTCTGTCACTTTGTTGATCATTTGTTGTTTGAAGATGCATCTCATGTCCTGTTCGTGAATGGTCAACCCAGAAGTCAGAGGTGCGATGGTTGTCGGTGGTGCGGCTGGGTGGGTTTGGGGTGGGAAAGTGTCCTTTTCAAATCTGCAGTAGAAGGTGTTCAAGTCGTCAGCTAGTCTTTTATTGTTCTCAACTTGGGCGGATGTTCGCTTGTAATTGGTCAGCGATTGTAATGCATGCCAGACTGATTTAGAGTCATTAGCGATAAACTGTTTTTCTAACTTTACTGCATAATTTCGTTAGCCAGCTCGTTTCTAGCGCAATTATACAGGGCTCTATCCCCACTTCAATAGGCATCCTCTTTAGCCTGGCGAAGTTGCTTCAGTTTGGCAGTGAACCACGGTTTGTTATGGAAAGTGCGGTCTGTGTCATCTAAAATGTTGTTTTCCCTGGAAAGACAGTCGATGTGCTGCTTGTATTTAGGAAGTTCATGGTAGAATTTAGCTTTGTTAATTGAGAATAATGAGGAGTGAGTCTGTGTGATTTTTTTTTTTAATTTCGTTTACTTGTTCAGTGACCGTTAGCAGTGCAGCATTTGTGTTAGCTTGAGGAGGAATGTAACACCGGCGAGAATGAAAGATGCAAACTTACACGGCGAGTAGAATGGCTTACAGTTAAAAAACAGCGACTCCAAGTCTGGGCTGCAGTGTGTGCTGATCTCCGTGATGCTATTTTTCGTTGCTATAGAAGCATATCCCACCACCTTTTGTTTTCCCCGATAACTCCGTGACGCAGTCCTGTGTATTCAAATAATAAATCAAGTCATCAAACAGGAGTCAAAGTTTTAAGTTATATTAACGATATCCTCTTTAATACGCTGACATGCTTCTATTTGAATTCGATCCATCCATTTTCAACACCGCTTATCCTGGTTAGGGTCGTAGGGCGCTGGAGCCTATCCCAGCTGACTTGGGGCAAAAGGCGGACTACACTCTGAACTGGTCGCAAGACAGTCGCAGGGCACATATAGACAAGGACAACCATTTGCACTCACATTCACTCCGTCGGAACTGAACCCACGCTGCCCACACCTAAGTCAGGTAAGTGTACCACTACACCATCAGTGGCTGTCTATCTGGATTCAAAAGATTTATTACAAATACCATACATACAACATTTACGCATGAACCTTTCTCTCATAGAGCTGAGTGTAGGTTACTGTATGAACACTTTTGTTGTGAGTTGTAAAAATACATGGTATTTACCTTGGGGTTAATCAGTCAGCCACATGTGAGAGTAGTGTCACCCATGATTGCAGCGACTCTCTCGTCAAACAGGGTGAGGCCCTCCGCGACGGTTCCTCCCCCTGTTTTGGCCACACTTTTGGCGGTTGGCATGTTGTGCATACAACATTTTCTGGATTTGAGCGTACACCATGTTTCAGTAGGAAGTCCACGCAAGTCTTTGTACATGAGGCCCATGGTGAGGATAAAGAAGATGAGTGGAAGACCACGTTCAATACTCCATATGGTCATTTTGAGTATTTGGTTATGCCTTTTGGACTCACGAATGCGCCCACTGTGTTCTAGTGTCTTATTATGATGTGCTGCAGGACATTATAAATGTATCTTGTTTTGTGTACTTGGACGACATCTTGTTTTTTTCCCGAGATCTACATGAACATCGCCAACATTTCCGCATGGTGGTGCAGCACTTGATGGAAAATCGTCTTTTCATCAAGACAGAGAAGTGCGAGTTCCATGTGGAATCGGTACAGTTTTTGGGGTTCATCGTGGAGAAGGGCCAGCTTCGAGCCGATACAGCCAAGGTCCAGGCTGTGGTTATTGGCTAACTCCGACATCAGGGAAGCACTAACTTTTGGGTTTCACTAATTTTTATGGGCGATTTATCCGTAATTACAGCCTTAAGGTGGGACCTCTGACAAGGCTTACATCCAATAAAATACCATTTGTATGGACCCCTGAAGCTAAAGTAGCTTTTGTTGAAATTAAACAATTGTTTGTAAAGGCTCTTGTGTTAAGTCATCCTATTCCTGACCTTCCTTTTGTTGTTGAAGTGGATGCATCTGATTCAGGAGTGGGGGCGGTCCTGTCCCAGAAGTCCCCAGTCGACCAGAGACTGCACCCCTGCGCCTTCTTCTCTCGGCGCCTCAGCCCAGCAGAGACCAATTATAACTGGAGCAATAGAGAGCTGCTAGCCATTGTCCTGGCACTGCAGGAGTGGAGGTACTGGCTGGAGGGCGATAGGGAAACTTTGCACCGAGCACAAGAACCTGTCTTTCCCCCCGACTGCTAAGAGACTCAACCCCCATCAAGCACGTTGGGCACTGTTCCTTACCCATTTCAATTTTGTCATCACTTACCGCCTTGAGTCGAAGAATGGCAAACCCGACGCCTTGTCTAGGCTGCATAGCCCATCTAGGCTGCATAACCCGTCTGCTGTAGAGCCTGTCGTGGAGACCATTCCCTGGGACTTCAGTGGGAGATGGAAAAGAAGGTGGGTTATGCGATGAGGGACATCTAGGCTCTGGGTGGGGTTCCTGATGGCAAGTTGCTTGTTCCAGTTGCCTTGTGTCCAGAGGTGTTAAGGTGGGGACACATTTCAAGAGTTGCTTACCATCCAGGGGTCAGTTGGTTCTGGTGGCAGGGGCTGCGCAAGGATATTAAGCAATTCATTTCAGCATGCACAGTGTGTGCCCATAGCAAGATGTCCCATCGTAGTCCAGGTGGTCTTCTTCATCTGCTGACCATCCCTTCCCGCCCTTGGTCCCTCGTCCCCTTGGCCTTTATCATGGGCCTTCCACTATACAGAGGGAACTCGTTCATCTTGAGCGTGGTCGATAGATTCTCCAAGAGGGCCCGTTTCGTGGCTCTGCCGAAGTTTCCATCCTCCATTGAGACTGCTAATCTTCTTATCGACCATTTATTCCGGGTTCATGGGATTCCTCCTGATCTGGTGTCTGACAGGGGGGCACAATTTGTCTCTCGGGTCTGGAGGTTGTTCTGCAAGGCGGTGGGGGCTTCCTCAAGTCATTTGTCCGGTTTCCACCCACAGACCAACGGTCAAGCTGAGAGGGTGACTCAAGATGTGGAGGCTGCTCTTTGGTATGTTTGCCATCAGCACCCCTCCTCGTGGTCTTTTCACCTGCCCTGGGTGGAATATGCACGTAACATCCTCGTTTGCTCTGTCACTGGATGATTGCTGTTCATGGCGGCGTACTGTTATCAGCCGCCGTTGTTCCCTTCTCAGGAGAGGGAGGTGGTGGTTCCACCTGTTCAGATCCATCTCCGAAGGGCTCATCGGGTGTGGAGGCGTCTTTATCTCGTATTGCGGTTAATCTTGTGTGGACAACCGACAGTTGGCCGATCGTCATCGGATCTCAGTTCCTCCCTACCGTCCTGGTCAGAAGGTCTGGTTGTCCACACAAGATTTGTATCTGGCTTGGGATTCTAAGAAGCTGGGTCTTTGATATATTGGTCCTTTCGTCATTGACTCAGTTGTTAACCCAGTGACAGTTAAACTAAGGCTCCCTCCCTCCATCAAAGTTCACACTGTATTCCATGTCTCCTTGCTCAAACCAGTTTACTCCAACCCCTCCTCCTCTGCGGGTGGTCAATGGTGAGCCAGTGTACATGGTAGGTGAAATCTTGGATTCCAGGAGAAGGAGCAGGGGTGTGCAGTATTTGGTTGACTGGGAGGGTTACGGCCCTGAGGAGCGTTCCTGGATTCCCCGCTCTTGGATCCGGGCCTTCCACACTCTCCACCCACAGAAGCCAGGTGGTCCGCCAGGGGATGTCCATTAAGTGGGACCGGGGGGGATATTGTCATGGCTCTTTTTTTCAATTGTTTTTCTTTGTGTTGCAGTGTCTGGGTGAGCGATGGTGGGCATTGACATCGGCAACGCACCTGACATGAATTGTAATCAGCAGCCTTTTTAGGTGCCACTGTGACAGTGTGCGGGCGTAGGAATATTCACTTGCTTATGTCCCATGTTCGCTGCCAACATTTGTGCTCTGTCTCATCCTAGTTTACTCAACGAGTAGGTTTTTTACCACACAGACCTTTTGTTGTGTCCACCTGTGTTATTCGTTTTTAGTGTCTCTGGTTTTTTACTTCTCACCCTTACGTGTTCCTTTTGTTGAATTAAAATAGTTTTTTTGGTCCTTTTGTCTAGAGTCTGTTTTTGGGATCTGGTTATACGGCACACCCGTCCATTCCAAGGTAACGTGTTACTCCAAAATACCCGGGAAAGAAATTAGACTAGTTACTTCTTCAAACCAACAATAGTTACTTTTGCATCATCGTCTCTCACCAAGTACTAGTATGTAGCTGGTGATTCAAACAAAGAGCAGTCCAGTTGTGAAGAAGCATTTAACCGAGACCGCTCTTTATTTCAACAAATAGTAGAAAGCTATTGGGAAGTGATTACTACACAAAGCACAGTGATGGTGCAGTACCATAAAGTGCAAAGAAATGCACAATTTCACTGTCACCACACTAGTTTTGTTATTTTCCTGAGTAAAAAGTGTACTTGATTGTTGTTCCTGTTTTATCTACACTTCAGAATACAGTTTTACTGGCGTGACAAAAGCGCAATGCATTGAGGGTTAAATATTTATACCGAAGTACGCGGTCACAAATCGGTCATGGAGGTAAGGACTGACTCACTGAAGGACTTGCAATACTTAGTTTCAATAATATTTCACATGAAAAGTGAGAAGTTTCAACTTCGTCTGCAGTCCGGACTCTGAGCTGGTTTAACGTGCTGCACGGCTCACTCTCTCACTCTGTGTGTGTTTCTCTCTCTCTCTCTCTCTCTCTCTCTCTCTCTCTCTGTCTCTGTCTCTCTCGCTCTCTCTCTCTCTCCATTGCAATTCAGTTTGGCAAGGCAGACGGATGTGCCCCATTTAGTCAGTTCCGCCTAAGTTTTCTCCCTGAAGCAGGTTACGCGCATATTAATAATAGTCCCTAAGTTGAGCGTTTTGCCTCTTTTACGATCAAAGTCAGAAAAGGCCGCATTCTCAGATGTCTGTAAAATAATTATTATCCTGATCAAGTGTTCTGTTAGAGTATATAAGCTGTGTTAAGAGGAAATGTTCTTCCTAGATCTCTGCTGAATATGGTTAGGCCGATAATCGTAAAAGTTAAAACCTGTTGAATATTTACAATTGCAACGTGTGTGGTCATCACCAGTGTTGGGAAAGTTCATTTTCTACACAAAGTAGTTCAAAGTTCAATTTGCCATTTCAAAAATGAACTTGTTCAGTTCATAGTTCAAAATGTTGAACTAACAACACATAGTTGTCGTTTGTTGTTGTTTTCTCAATATGTTGCTGACAGGCTATTCCCCTTAAAATACTGGCATTTCCTTTTTCTCATTGTTGCCACCCACTCAGCCCACACTCGTAGCCAGCTGCAGCTTTCACACTGCAATCTCAAAAACATGAGAAAAAAAATGTTGCTTGAAATTTTTTTGTTTTTTAAATGAGGAATTAAAACAAAACAAGACTTTTGTCCTTGATGTGCAAACAAAAACACACACCACAGTATGACAGGAACGATGGTGAAAGGACATTGATAACTTTGCATTCCTTGCAGCTCCTGCTGATTATAGAAACAAAATATTTTATTTGATCTATTCTTAAATTATAAAACAGAATACATTTCATATCATGACAGTGTGATCGTACAGAGTTTTGACTAAAGTATTCTGATACAAAGAATAATTTTCCCAATAGGCCTAATCAGTTTTTACAATTATGTGCTGTATTACAAAAGAACCACCAAAAAACACATTCTCTCTCATTTACGCATTGTCACTAAATGTACCTCGCGTTCTCACGCAGCTGTGCCGTGCCTGCCATTAATGGCAGCCGTGAGATGAAACAAAATGGAATGGAACAACTTGCTTGTTGCCTGATAAATGGAGGAGTATCTGGTTGTGTTGAATGTTTGTATATGTCTCCAAAGTTACTCACGACATTAAAAAGTTTGCCATTGCAATGTATTTCTTCTTCTACTGCTACTCTTTTTCCTTCTTTGGATTTTCCAGCAGTCTGGATCCCCAGTGGTACTAAGCTTCCTCTAACTCAGGGCTGTCAAACTGAAATTCCCGGCGGGCTAAAATAAAAAATTGGGACAACGTTGCGGGATTCAATGAAAAATCACTGCGATGTGCATGTTTCCCTTCTCTCCAGAAATGTAGCGTCAAAGTTTATCATCCAACCATCCATTTTCTGAGCTACTTCTCCTCACTAGGGTCACGGGCGTGCCGCAGCCTATCCCAGCTGTCATCGGGCAGGAGGCGGGGTACACCCTGAACTGGTTGCCAGCCAATCACAGGGCACATACAAACAAACAACCATTCGCACTCACATTCGCACCTACAGGCAATTTAGAGACTCCAATTAATGCATGTTTTTGGGATGTAGGAGGAAACCAGAGTGCCCGAAGAAAACCCACACAGGCACGGGGAGAACATGCAAACTCCACACAGGCGGGGCCGGGGATTGAACCCGGGTGCTCAGAACTGTGAGGCTGACGCTCTAAGCAGTAGACCACCGTGCCGCTGAAGTTTGTCATATGACAACAAACTTACATTTTTCTTAAACACTGTATCTGGAATAAAACATTAATATTATAAACACGAGAAATAAAATTTGCGATAAAAGACATCAGTGGTATTTGTTTGTTGTTTTGTATTTAAATCCATTTCATTTTCTGAGCTGCTTCTCCTCACTAGGGTCGCGGGCGTGCTGGAGCCTATCCCAGCTGTCATCGGGCAGGAGGCGGGGTACACCCTGAACTGGTTGCCAGCCAATCGCAGGGCACATAGAAACTAACAACCATTTGCACTCACAGTCATGCCTACGGGCAATTTAGAGTCTCCAATTAATGCATGTTTTTGGGATGTGGGAGGAAACCGGAGCACCTGGAGAAAACCCACGCAGGCACGGGGAGAACATGCAAACTCCACACAGGCGGGACCGGGGATTGAACCCCGCTCCTCAGAACTGTGAGGCTGACGCTCTAACCAGTCGGCCACCGTGCCGCCTGTATTTAAATCGATAACATGAATTATTTTGTCTCTCCATCTTCTCTTTATTTATCTCCAACTACCTTTCTTTTTGATGTAAATCTTTTTTCAAAAGCCAACAAGACAACAACCCCCAAAAAATAAGAATGTCCTTCAATAAAAATCCAAACTTCAAACTGCCTAGGAGTAGATAAAAGGGCATGAAAAAAACATTAATTCAATTTTGTTATATTCTTTGTTACAACCACGTTGCTCCGCACACGACAAACAGGTGTGCAGCTCTGAGCGTGTCACTCGAGGCTCTGTCAGAGGTGACTGTCTCATTCCTCTGCGCAGGAGCACTTTCAGTAAGTCAGCCTGGTCAGTGAGGAGCGCTGGTGAGTGGAACTCAGTACCTAAGGAGGTTAAACTGCTTACAACATACAAGGCCTTCACAAAAAAACTGAAAATGTGGCTAGTTAACACCTATAGCTGCCAACACTAAAAGACAAGTATGTTATGTTGTCTTTTTGTTATGATCAAAAAAATTATGGTTTTATTCTCTCTTAATAGTATAGTTTGATTATGTATCCTGTATTATATTGTCTTGTAGATGTATTTTACTGCTTTTTTACATCATGGCCAGGGGACTACAGATGAAAACTAGCCTTCTGGCTAATTCTGGCTTTTTTAACCATGTGTACTTCATGTGTTTTATGAAATTGCATTGTCCCCTTTCAAAAATAAACTGAAACATAGGTCTGTCTTTTACTTTAGTGAACAGACAATCTGCCTCCCTGTCTTGGAAGTTAACCGTTTTCCATCTTTTGTTTGGCCATTTTTGGGAAGGGGAATTGTAAATTTGCTCGGTAGCATAGTTGCTAACGACTGCAACAGAAAGGGAAGGCGCTCTTGCCGGTCTAGACTGATGGGCCAACACACTAGCAAAGCATTCTGGGATTTGTAATATTAGTGGCGCATGTGCTATATACTGGGGGGCCAGCTCTAATACACATTTAATATGGTCTTGGGGGCCAAATATAATCACATTGTGGGCCAAATTTGGCCCCCGGGCCTGAGTTTGACATAGATGCTCTAACAGGTCGATACTGATACTCGGACAGACATTTAGTTTAGGTGGAGATATTGTTATATTTGATGCAGTGTGTTGTCATCCCAATCACACATGCCAATTTTTCCTCATCGTGTGTGGGGTCTCAATTTTTGAAAATTGATTAAAATGTTGAAAATCTGTGGATGTGTGCCCTGCTTTAGATGCGAGTTGTCCTTGCCTCTGTGTGTGTGACGTGTATCACATTTATACAGTGTATGTAAAGCATCATATGTTCATCAGTCTTCTACTCAAATGTTTAAATCTCATTTGAAATACTTGAAATACTGTCTGCCATATATTTTACCCGGGGGCGGTTGCTGATTTGGGCAGCTGGGCAGGGCGGTATTCTCTGTGGGGCGGCGCTCCAACCCCTGGTGACGATTGGCCAGGGGTTGCGCAATTTTAGAGCATGGCACAGGGCGCATCGTTTATTTTCCAGGTGGCAATGCACCGGCAGCAGTAGGTTGAATACTCTCTGTGATTTTACATTTTGCTAATTTTACCAACTTAGATATAACCCCCATAAAATTGAGTGTATTTTAATAACACTGAAATTTGACAGAAATGTTTATATCAAAAGGCTGAATGCAGCCCAAGTTTCTTGAAATCCACTGGAAGGACAGTAACTTCCAATAGGGAGAAAAAAACCAATCACCTTTTTTCACCAATGAATCCCGGTAAAAGCCACACAGGCTGCAGGGAATGTAAAACATCCCAGATGTCCCAAACTCAAGCCAACTCCATCAGCTTCCTGGGGGATCTTAAAACATTCCCAGGCCAGATGGAACATTATTCCCATCAGTATGCCCTGGGATCTCCTCCCAACTGTCAGGACTATCCTTAGAGACTGGTATCCTGAAGACTTCATAATCTGTTCCAGGATCATCACAAAACATTTACCTCTGTAACCAATTACCCATTCAAATGAATTTGAATTACTCATTCAAGAAATTGTAAGGAATGTAGGAAATATTTACTCACTACTTGACCCCGTCAAATTGTAACTTTTGTTGTTGTTGTTTTCCTGAGGGACAGAAGATTGCGCCCAATAAACTGCCGCAGCCAAAGTATAGAAGGTTGTCCTTGATGAGTGTAGCGTTTTCCGCATTTGTGATATAACTTTATTGTGCGTCTTTTATCTCTTGGAGTGTATTTAGCCTTTTCACAGTATGTTGAATTGTTATTGTCTTCGAGAGTATCGAAGTAATGCTGGTTTTTGGTTGAGAATCTTACCAAAGACAAAATAACAAATATTCTGAAATCAGTGCAACTGTGACGACGAAGACAATTATAATGGTGGACCGAATAACATGTCTGTGTCCATTGTAGAAACCCGCCCCCCTACCTTGTGTGTTTGTTTAATAAGGCTCAACATTTTCCGAAAATCTTTGAGTCATTCATTGGAGTCATAGCTGTTTCAATCACCAGACTCACCGAGGGGGCTTAACAAATAAAATCTCATGTTGTTAAATAACCACAGAATTTTCTTTGAGTGTATAAGTAACTTACTCAGCATGCTAACTTGAGGAAGAAGCAAAGACAAAAGATGGCTCAAATGGTTCCTTTAGTATTTTCTTACTGCATGATACTGTTCACGATATTCTCCACTACCTCTTCTTTCTCTGTGGCGCGAATCAAACTGTGTAATAAAAGCTTTGTTGAGCGCCGGGACTATAGGAAGCGCCAGGCCCCCCGCCAATTCTGACAAGCTGCTCTCAGTAGTGAAAGCAGACAAATGGCAATGCTCATGGGAGTGAAGATTGAGACACATAGACACCCATTCAACCACCAACACTCTCCCCATGAATGTAATCTGTACAAGCTGGACTATACAAGGATCACAAATTCATTGTTGTTGTTGAGATTTTCAAATGTATTTTGCAAGGACAATAATAATGTAGTTTTATTTTTTACTGCATGATGATATTTTTGATAATTCTGTCCCTTTGTTTGCTGTTGAGCGGCTGGTGTTAGATGAAAAGGAGCGCCTGCAAATATTGTATATCCATTGGAAAATATTGTTCCCTGTCACTGAGGCAAAAGGGAGAAAGGAACTCGTTGTGACAAAGTACTCTGTCAATCAAGAGCATCTACTGTAGCTCCAAACACCCTCAATACCATTGTTAGTAACTACAGTAAAGTTGTGAATGTCATGAACATGGTTAGGGCGACGGCGAGGAACGCAAGGCAAGAACATGGTGGACCCAATTGCAGGGAAGCAGGGAGGCAAGGCAGGAGTGCGGGAATCTCAAAATAATAATATTTAATCACAATGATAAAACAACTGGCGACTATGACAAAAACAACTGGCGACTATGACAAAAACAACTGGCGACTATGACATGGCAAGACATGTGACAACGATAGTTGTTTTTGTCATAGTCGCCAGTTGTTTTTGTCATAGTCGCCAGTTGTTTTTGTCATAGTCGCCAGTTGTTCTTGCCTTGCGTTCCTCGCCGGCGTTCCTTGCCATCGCCCTAACCAGAGTCCACCCCTCAGGTCAGTCTGGTGGCCATCCAGGCCACCCGAGGTGAGGTGCTTGGCTAAGCGGTTCAGGAGGTCGTCCAGGACGCCAAGCACCAGGGTCTTTACAGGGCCATTCAGGCGGACGGCCACGGTGCCGAACCCAATGGTAATGCAGGGGCCAGGCAATAGGGTTGGGTGGCGGCCGCTGGACGAGCGCCGCCGGAGCGTGGTCGGGTGGCGGCCGCTGGACGAGCGCCGCCGGAGCGTGGTCGGGTGGCGGCCGCTGGACGAGCGCCGCCGGAGCAAGGACGGGTGGCGGCCGCTGGACGAGCGCCGTTGGAGCAGGGTCAGGTGGCGGCCGCTGGACGAGCGCCGCCGGAGCAGGGTCAGGTGGCGGCCGCTGGACGAGCGCCGCCGGAGCAAGGACGGGTGGCGGCCGCTGGACGAGCGCCGCCGGAGCAAGGACGGGTGGCGGCCGCTGGACGAGCGCCGCCGGAGCAAGGACGGGTGGCGGCCGCTGGACGAGCGCCGCCGGAACATGGTCGGATGGCGGCCGCTGGACGAGCGCCGCCGGAGCAAGGACGGGTGGCGGCCGCTGGACGAGCGCCGCCGGAGCAAGGACGGGTGGCGGCCGCTGGACGAGCGCCGCCGGAGCAAGGACGGGTGGCGGCCGCTGGACGAGCGCCGCCGGAGCAGGGACGGGTGGCGGCCACTGGACGAGCGCCGCCGGAGCAAGGACGGGTGGCGGCCGCTGGACGAGCGCCGCCGGAGCAAGGACGGGTGGCGGCCGCTGGACGAGCGCCGTTGGAGCAAGGTCGGGTGGCGGCCGCTGGACGAGCGCCGCCGGAGCAAGGACGGGTGGCGGCCGCTGGACGAGCGCCGCCGGAGCAAGGACGGGTGGCGGCCGCTGGACGAGCGCCGCCGGAGCAAGGACGGGTGGCGGCCGCTGGACGAGCGCCGCCGGAGCAAGGACGGGTGGCGGCCGCTGGACGAGCGCCGCCGGAGCAAGGACGGGTGGCGGCCGCTGGACGAGCGCCGCTGGTGCGGGAGCCTGGCGCAGCTGCCGAGGAGCCGCTGGAGCGGGAGCCTGGCGCAGCTGCCGAGGAGCCGGAACGGGAGCCTGGCGCAGCTGCCGATTAGCCGGAACGGGAGCTGCAGTCGCTTCCTCACGCCATTGAGGTGTGGGAGTAGAGGGTACGGGAGTGGAAGAGTGCACAAGGTCTCGGGAAGGTGAACTAGGAAAAATGGCTGGTACTGAACATGGCTTGGGGGCAGGTTTGACTAGACGTGACTTAATTGGAGCCGTGGAACAACGTGTGGGAACAGGTGAAAAATCAAGTGATTTGTGAACAGGGGGGGGGAAACGAGGGGGCAAAATTTGACCTTTACTTGGGCGCCTCCGTTGGCCACCACGCGGCGGTCCCGGGTAGATGGCCAAACGGGTGCCCAAGAAAAGGTCCGAGGGAAAGGATTTGGACTCACTGGGGTTGGAAACGTGGAAACGTGACAAAAACTGACGAGGACGGGATAAACTAGGGAAGGAACCAGAAAAATCTAAATCTGTGTCAGAGTTAGAATCCGACAGGAGGTTAACTAAATCAGGGCCATCTTCACAAACAGAAAAATCTGAATCTAAAGAAACATGTGGATGTACAATAGTAGGGCATGGTGAATAACTAGGACAAGTGGGGGGACCCGAGGAAAAGGACAGAAAAGACTGAATGATAGGGCTTACTGGAGGAGGGCAGGTATGGATGGCAGGCTGAGGACGGTGGGAGGCAGTTTGGTGGCGTCCAGGGTGACGCCATGTTCTTCCCGCTGGGTCCTGTTCTGGTCGGTTCATTCTGTCATGAACATGGTTAGGGCGACGGCGAGGAGCGCAAGGCAAGAACATGGTGGACCCAATTGCAGGGAAGCAGGGAGGCAAGGCAGGAGTGCGGGAATCTCAAAATAATAATATTTAATCACAATGATAAAACAACTGGCGACTATGACAAAAACAACTGGCGACTATGACAAAAACAACTGGCGACTATGACATGGCAAGACATGTGACAACGACAGTTGTTTTTGTCATAGTCGCCAGTTGTTTTTGTCATAGTCGCCAGTTGTTTTATCATTGTGATTAAATATTATTATTTTGAGATTCCCGCACTCCTGCCTTGCCTCCCTGCTTCCCTGCAATTGGGTCCACCATGTTCTTGCCTTGCGTTCCTCACCGTCGCCCTAACCATGTTCGTGACAGAGTGGACACAACAACCTAATGAGCACACGACAAACATGGAACACAGGAAAACATGGAACAAAACTAAACACAACCCAAACCAAAACACAGACCATGACAGTGAACTCTTACGAGGTAGTTCAACAGTAGTTTAACACATTACCCAAAATGGGTTGCAAATTTGAAATGGCCGTGCCTGTCCTTGAGTGAAAAATTTGAACACAACGCAAACAGGTTCGTTCCCTTTCGTAGCCCCCTTTACACTTTGTGAAAAAAATAATGTCTTTTTTTTCCCATTGCTGTTGTTCTGCATAAAGGAGTGGTCAAATTCACTGTCACACTTTATGACATGGCAAGACATGTGACAACGATAGTTGTTTTTGTCATAGTCGCCAGTTGTTTTTGTCATAGTCGCCAGTTGTTTTTGTCATAGTCGCCAGTTGTTTTATCATTGTGATTAAATATTATTATTTTGAGATTCCCGCACTCCTGCCTTGCCTCCCTGCTTCCCTGCAATTGGGTCCACCATGTTCTTGCCTTGCGTTCCTCGCCGGCGTTCCTCGCCGTCGCCCTAACCAGAGTCCACCCCTCAGGTCAGTCTGGTGGCCATCCAGGCCACCCGAGGTGAGGTGCTTGGCTGAGCGGTTCAGGAGGTCGTCCAGGACGCCAAGCACCAGGGTCTTTACAGGGCCATTCAGGCGGACGGCCACGGTGCCGAACCCAATGGTAATGCAGGGGCCAGGCAATAGGGTTGGGTGGCGGCCGCTGGACGAGCGCCGCCGGAGCGTGGTCGGGTGGCGGCCGCTGGACGAGCGCCGCCGGAGCGTGGTCGGGTGGCGGCCGCTGGACGAGCGCCACCGGAACGTGGTGGGATGGCGGCTGCTGGACGAGCGCCGCCGGAGCAAGGACGGGTGGCGGCCGCTGGACGAGCGCCGCCGGAGCAAGGACGGGTGGCGGCCGCTAGACGAGCGCCGCCGGAGCAGGGTCAGGTGGCGGCCGCTGGACGAGCGCCGCCGGAGCAAGGACGGGTGGCGGCCACTGGACGAGCGCCGCCGGAGCAAGGACGGGTGGCGGCCGCTAGACGAGCACCGCCGGAGCAGGGTCAGGTGGCGGCCGCTGGACGAGCGCCGCCGGAGCAAGGACGGGTGGCGGCCGCTGGACGAGCGCCGCCGGAGCAAGGACGGGTGGCGGCCGCTGGACGAGCGCCGTTGGAGCAGGGTCAGGTGGCGGCCGCTGGACGAGCGCCGCCGGAGCAGGGTCAGGTGGCCGCCGCTGGACGAGCGCCGCTGGAGCAAGGACGGGTGGTGGCCGCTGGACGAGCGCCGCCGGAGCAAGGACGGGTGGCGGCCGCTGGACGAGTGCCGCCGGAGCAAGGACGGGTGGCGGCCGCTGGATGAGCGCCGCCGGAACATGGTCGGATGGCGGCCGCTGGACGAGCGCCGCCGGAGCAAGGACGGGTGGCGGCCGCTGGATGAGCGCCGCCAGAGCAAGGACGGGTGGCGGCCGCTGGACGAGCGCCACCGGAGCAAGGATGGGTGGCGGCCGCTGAATGAGCGCATTGAGGTGTGGGAGTAGAGGGTACGGGAGTGGAAGAGTGCACAAGGTCTCGGGAAGGTGAACTAGGAAAAATGGCTGGTACTGAACATGGCTTGGGGGCAGGTTTGACTAGACGTGACTTAATTGGAGCCGTGGAACAACGTGTGGGAACAGGTGAAAAATCAAGTGATTTGTGAACAGGGGGGGAAAAACGAGGGGGCAAAATTTGACCTTTACTTGGGCGCCTCCGTTGGCCACCACGCGGCGGTCCCGGGTAGATGGCCAAACGGGTGCCCAAGAAAAGGTCCGAGGGAAAGGATTTGGACTCACTGGGGTTGGAAACGTGGAAACGTGACAAAAACTGATGAGGCCGGGATAAACTAGGGAAATAACCAGAAAAATCTAAATCTGTGTCAGA
Source organism: Phyllopteryx taeniolatus (assembly GCF_024500385.1). Taxonomy (NCBI): domain Eukaryota; kingdom Metazoa; phylum Chordata; class Actinopteri; order Syngnathiformes; family Syngnathidae; genus Phyllopteryx; species Phyllopteryx taeniolatus. The sequence continues at coordinate 25,286,866 of NC_084513.1, read as the reverse complement.
GTCAGAATCCGACAGGAGGTTAACTAAATCAGGGCCATCTTCACAAACAGAAAAATCTGAATCTAAAGAAACATGTGGATGTACAATAGTAGGGCATGGTGAATAACTAGGACAAGTGGGGGGACCCGAGGAAAAGGACAGAAAAGACTGAATGATAGGGCTTACTGGAGGAGGGTAGGTATGGATGGCAGGCTGAGGACGGTGGGAGGCAGTTTGGTGGCGTCCAGGGTGACGCCATGTTCTTCCCGCTGGGTCCTGTTCTGGTCGGTTCATTCTGTCATGAACATGGTTAGGGCGACGGCGAGGAGCGCAAGGCAAGAACATGGTGGACCCAATTGCAGGGAAGCAGGGAGGCAAGGCAGAAGTGCGGGAATCTCAAAATAATAATATTTAATCACAATGATAAAACAACTGGCGACTATGACAAAAACAACTGGCGACTATGACAAAAACAACTGGCGACTATGACATGGCAAGACATGTGACAACGACAGTTGTTTTTGTCATAGTCGCCAGTTGTTTTTGTCATAGTCGCCAGTTGTTTTATCATTGTGATTAAATATTATTATTTTGAGATTCCCGCACTCCTGCCTTGCCTCCCTGCTTCCCTGCAATTGGGTCCACCATGTTCTTGCCTTGCGTTCCTCACCGTCGCCCTAACCATGTTCGTGACAGAGTGGACACAACAACCTAATGAGCACACGACAAACATGGAACACAGGAAAACATGGAACAAAACTAAACACAACCCAAACCAAAACACAGACCATGACAGTGAACTCTTACGAGGTAGTTCAACAGTAGTTTAACACATTACCCAAAATGGGTTGCAAATTTGAAATGGCCGTGCCTGTCCTTGAGTGAAAAATTTGAACGCAACGCAAACAGGTTCGTTCCCTTTCGTAGCCCCCTTTACACTTTGTGAAAAAAAAAACGTCTTTTTTTTCCCATTGCTGTTGTTCTGCATAAAGGAGTGGTCAAATTCACTGTCACACAAAGTGTTTTATACATCACATGAGACGCTGGTATCATCGTGCATCTAATCATCTGATGCATAATGCTGTGTCGCTGTCTGAAAGCACAAACTGTTATGTGCGCTTCGCTGGGTTCTGTGTAAAAGCTATCCATGCAGTCATTCATTTTCTTAACCGCTTATCGTCACTACAATGTGCTGGCGCCTATCCCGGCTGACTTTGAGCGAGAGGTGGGGTGCACCCTAAAGTGGTCGCCCGCCAATCGTGGGGCACTTATAAACAAACAACACACACATTCACACCTATGGGCAATTTATGGAACGCAATTAACCTACCACGCATGTTTTTGGAATGTGGGAGGAAACCAGAGGACCTGGCACAAGGGGGAAACATGCAAACTCCACACAGGAAGGCCGGATTCGAACCCGGGTTCTCAGAACTGTGAGGTGAATAAACTAACCAGTTGGTCACCGTGGCGCCTGTGTAAAAGGCAAAGGTGGATAAATGTGTGTTCTGTTACAGTTCTAATGCTGAAGAGGCTAGGAAGAAAAAAAAAAACTATTATTACTAGTACCATACATTCAGATATATTTGTTTTGATTTCCATATGTATGTTTGTACTGTATATGAAAATGATTGCACGATTCACTAATAATGTTCCATTCAGTTAGTTATATTTACAATGTTTGTGTTGTTGAGACACAATAAAGAGGATTGTGATCTATGGTATGTTACACACACATGCGCTAATGATGACACACGGTGCCTTCAAAGAGCATAGTACTTCACTTGTCTTTCCTGATTTCATTTCATCCAGTAGTTTGACTTGGCCCCAACATCACATGCAATTTCTGACAAACTGGTCAAAAGTACCGCAAAGAAAATAAAGCTGACTTGATGAAAAATGCATGACGTTCCTACGGCTTGCTGTTTTTTTACATTTTCTACACCATGTCAATTTAAGGTTGTGTTAGTATTACTCACTAGTATTCTATTATCTAGTGAAAACTGTGTTTCTGAAATAAAAAAAGAATCATTCATTCAGTCATGCCAAATATTAATTTGTTTTTGTTTTTGTTGTCGGATGGCTTTCGAGCTCCTGGTCCCACCAGCTGTGAGGAACGTCACAGGGTTAGTAGCGCCTTGAGCCACACAGATAATCAGCTTCATTAGTGCTGCCGCTAAAACCAATTTAAGAGCAGACCAGAGGGATCAGACAGGCCAGCTGTCCACACCAGCGCATTGGCAGGCACCCTGGCCTCAGCCCACACCAAAACAACAAGCAGCCAACTGTGTTTCCTGCCAAGTCATCTTTGAAAGCGGGCTTATCACCATATCTTTCCCCACCGGGGATCGTTAAACGATTATCTTTTCTCGTTTTATCTTAACTTATCTCAGTGTGGCAGATAGTGTCTGTACGCAACAGTACAATGACAGAAATGTATCCGTATTAATTGTTGAAGTCATTCATTTAAAAGTGAAGAAGAAACAACAAAATAAAGTCTAGTTGGTGAAACATGGTTATAGCGGTCAATAGATGATGTTTTTGTTTGTTTGCTTGCTTGCTTGTTGATCTTCGCTAAGGCCTGTTAACTCATCAAGCAGTTAAAGCATCCCGGACTCATGAGGTTGTTGACCTGACAGTTGACCCACCACTGTCTCCATTTACAGTACAGCTGACAAGGTGCCTCCGTTGCTAATTACAGAGCAGCTCAAGGATGCTAACTTGATATTACACAGTGCGTGTATCCAACACTTAGGTCCAGGCACAATGGCAATCTTACGTCATGGTGCCCACGTCTGCCGTGGCAAGGGTAATGGTCCGGTCCGGTCTGGTCTGGTCACATTCTCACAGGGGCATCTTGGACAAAGCCTCTTTTCCAGGTTTTCCCATGATAGTAAGTCCATCCATCCATTTTCTGTACCGCTTTATCCTCACAAGGCGTGCTGGAGCCAGTAACCAATAAAATTTTTAATAATTTTCCTCACCAGGATCCAACGTTAAGCCTTATTGAGTGGTAAACCAACCATAAACCAAGTTGTGGTGGCCATCTCTGAACTTGTACTGACCCGTATGTTTACGATATAATACATTCAATTTTAGTTATTATTTCATATATAGCGTCTTGATACTGCATTATTTAAGCCCCTTTAAATAAATGATCGCATTCATTGCGATGAATCTGCACTAATCTGTCAAAAATCAAGGCATTGCAATTGCACAAATTAATAATAATGCTTAAAAGAATAAATCACTTACAAAATTATGAAAATATTTACTTATTGTTTTATCTTGTGTCTTGATTTTGTGCATGTACTGTATATTATATATTTATATATAAGTACATGTATATGTATAAAATATTGGCTGGTTGGTGGGAGGCTAAGCTTAGGGGAGCATTGTACGTGAGTGTGTGTGCGTGTGTGTGCGTGCGTTATGATTTGGCTTTACCTTTAATTATTATGTTGTAGGCGCCACGGCGGTACGGAAAATGAATGAATGAATGAATGAATATTATGTTGTATATTGGGGATTAAATAATAATGTATGAGGCTAGCAGCGTTACCTTCGTTAGATTTGGGTATCGTATTGAGGCTAACCTGAATTTGTTTATCCAGTCAGGCGGTACCGCCGGTCACCGTTACTTCTTGTGTGATCACAACATCCTGTCTTGGACGGGATGTTTCGGTGATAAAAGAATTTCAGACTGACACAGAAAATGCAATTTTGATCTATTTTTGGAGGGTGAAAATTTTCAGTGACTTAAAAATATGTACTGGACAGAGCGGGCCAGCGTCTATTCATAGGTGGTAACATTGTAGGGGCCCCGGGCCACTGTTAATGTCGGACCCTGATCCTGTTCACAAGGGTCGCGGGTGTGCTCCTATCCGAGCTGACATTGGGGAGAGGCAGGTTAAAACCTGAACTGGTCGTCAGCCAATCACAGGGCACAGACAGTATAGACAACAAACAACCATTCACACTCACATTCACAATGACAATTTGGAGTCGTCAATTAATCTACCATGCATGTTTTAGGGAGTGGGAGTAAATCGGACTACCCGGAGAAAATCCACACAGGCAAGGGGAGAACATGCGAGCTTGTTCGGCGAGCGTTAGCAGTGCAGCGTTCGTGTTAGCTTGAGGCGGAATGTAGACACCAGCGGAGAAAATGTCGGACCCTGATCCTGTTCACAAGGGTCGCGGGTGTGCTCCTATCCGAGCTGACATTGGGGAGAGGCAGGTTAAAACCTGAACTGGTCGTCAGCCAATCACAGGGCACAGACAGTATAGACAACAAACAACCATTCACACTCACATTCACAATGACAATTTGGAGTCGTCAATTAATCTACCATGCATGTTTTAGGGAGTGGGAGTAAATCGGACTACCCGGAGAAAATCCACACAGGCAAGGGGAGAACATGCGAGCTTGTTCGGCGAGCGTTAGCAGTGCAGCGTTTGTGTTAGCTTGAGGCGGAATGTAGACACCAGCGAGAATGAATGATGCATACTCACGAGGCGAGTAGAATGGCTTACAGTTCAAAAACAGCGACTCTAAATGCGGGCTGCAGTGTATGCTGAGCTCCGTGACGTCCGTACACCATTTTTCGTTGATATAGAAGCATATCACAGCGCCTATTGTTTTCCCCGATGATTCCATGTCGCAGTCTTCCTTGTGAAGATGGAAGCCGGGAAGCATGACGGCGCCATTGGGTACAGCCTCACAAAGCCAAGTCTTCGTAAATCACATGGCGGCGGAACGTCTGAAGTCTTTACTGGTCTTCCTCAGAAGATGAAGCTCGTCCATTTTGTTGGGTAGGGAGCATAGATTCGCGAGGTGGATGCCCAGTCTGTATCCTCTCTTGCGGAGTTTCACCTGGATGCCGGCTCACTTCCCTCTGTGGCGCCGCTCCGTTGAGTAACTCAGGGAAAAAACTGAGCGGATTTGCGAAAGTTGGTGAAAGAAAGTCCGGAGTAGCCTCCTTGATGGTTAGCAAGTTGTGTAGGTGAGTCGTGTAATAGAATATAATAGATATAGAATAGAATCACCTTTATTGTCATGAACATGCATGCATGCACACAAAATTTGTGCTCTGCATTTTACCCATCACAGTGAACACATACACATACAGGTTAGTGGGTCTCCAAAGATGAACATAAAAACAAAAACAATACTAGAGAGCGCCTAACCGAGGCGTCCACAGTGGTAATCATCTTGATTTGAAAGGGAGAAGTTAGATAGGCATTAAATAGGATGACAAATGGAAAGGTCCTGATGACATTCCTGTGGAGGTATGGAAGCATCTAGGAGAGGTGGCTGTGGAGTTTTTGACCAGCTTGTTCAATAGAATTCTAGCACGTGAGAAGATGCTTGAGGAATGGAGGAAAAGTGTGCTGGTGCCCATTTTTAAGAACAAGGGTGATGTGCAGAGCTGTGGGAACTATAGAGGAATAAAGTTGATGAGCCACACAATGAAGTTATGGGAAAGAGTAGTGGAGGCTAAACTCAGGACAGAAGTCGTTTCATGCCTAGAAAGAGTACCACAGTATTTGCCTTGAGGATGTTGATGGAAAAATACAGAGGAGGTCAGAAGGAGCTACATTGTGTCTTTGTAGATCTGGAGAAAGCCTGTGACAGAGTACCCAGAGAGGAACTGTGGTACTGCATGCAGAGGTCTGGAGCGGCAGAGAAGTATGTTAGAATAATACAGGACATGGACGAGGGGAGCAGAACAGTGGTGAGGTGTGCTGTAGGTGACAGACGAATTTAAGGTGGAGGTGGGACTGCATCAGGGATCTGAGCCCCTTCCTGTTTGCAGTGGTGATGGATAGGCTGACAGATGAGGTTAGACTGGAATCCCCGTGGACCATGATGTTTGCAGATGACATTGTGATCTGCAGTGAAAGCAGGGAGCAGGTGGAGGAACAGTGAGAAAGGTTAAGTCAAGAACTGGAAAGCAGAGGAATGAAGATTAGCCGAAGTAAGACAGAATATATGTGCATGTATAAGAGGGGTGGTGGGTAAAGAGTGAGGCTACAGGGAGAAGAGATAGCAAGGGTGGAGGACTTTAAATACTTGGGGTCAACTGTCCAGAGCAACGGTGAGTGTGGTCAGGAAGTGAAGAAACGGGTCCAAGCAGGTTGGAACGGGTGGAGGAAGGTGTCAGGTGTGTTGTGTGACAGAAGAGTCTCTGCTAGGATGAAGGGCAAAGTTTATAAAACAGTGGTGAGGCCACCCATGATGTACGGATTAGAGACAGTGACACTGAAGAGACAACAGGAAGCAGAGCTGGAGGTGGCGGAAATGAAGATGTTGACGTTCGCTCTCGGAGTGACCAAGATGGATAAATTTAGAAATGAGCTCATCAGAGGGACAGCCAAGGTTCGATGTTTTGGAGACAAAGTTAGAGAGAGCAGACTTCCATGGTTTGGACACATCCAGAGGAGAAATAGTGAGTATATTGGTAGAAGGATGATGAGGATGGAGCTGCCAGGCAAGAGAGCGAGAGGAAGACCAAAGAGAAGGTTGATGGATGTCGTGAGGGAAGACATGAGGGCAGTTGGTGTTCGAGAGGAGGATGCAGGCTTACATAGAAAAGGACGACGCACTGTGTCGACACCTAAAGGGACAAGCCAAAAGGAAAAGAGGAAGATCGATCGTTTTTCCAAGTGTGTCCATTTTCATACACGGAGTAAATGATTTCCTTGACCGTAACAAAAACAAATAGTAGTGTAAAACCCTTATCATCAATTTAAGTATTTGATACCACAAATATTAAATACTGAACCATAGGCTATAGTCAGACTTATATTTTCCAAAAGCTTTCCAACCCCACCCAACCCACACTCCCACATATAAAACACACACACACACACACACACAAGCTGTGAAGTGTGTGCCAGGGCAACAGGAAGTTTTATAATAGCACATTGAAAGACCATTTGATCAATTAAAAAGCCTGAAGACAATAAATAAATAAATAAATAAATAATCTGTTCAATTGTCTCCTGATGAGGAGACCTTTTAAAAAGATTTGGAAAATCTTCACCCAAGTCAAATTTTGCTGTAGGTCACTGACCCACAGCAAAATTTTTGCTCAGAAAAGAATAAAAACATGTAGAGAAACATGTTTTACTAATGTTTGCTTTGACATGCCATATACTATATATACTATACATTTCTGGCCACAGACTCTCCCATTGACTTCCTGCACATCTGTCATTTACGCACCTTCATTCCAGATATGTGCTATGGGTAGAGCAATTTGAAAATGTGGGTTTTCCCTGTCAAATCTGGCCTTCGGCCTATTCTCCTGTCAACTTAAGCACTTTTCCTCTTATGTGCTTCAGAGGCTATTAAACTATGTCTACGTGAAACCGGTGATCCAGAGCATGTTAGGCGCACCCCTTTTTTATTGATGGCCCTCAGAACATGAATTGAGCCATAAGCAGTGCTTTGCTTAAATACTTTTATTGGATTTATTTCATACAGAACAAAAGCAAAGCAAAGAAAATGTATTTATATAGCACATTTCATACACATGGTAACTCAATGTGCATTACATGATTAAAAGCATTTAAAAACAAAGGGAAAAAAACAGCTTAACATTGAAAACAAAGAGAAAAAATAAAATAAAAGTACAATTAAAACAGCGTAAGATGCAAGAAATATCATTTAAAAGTGGAAATGCTCTAAAAAGCATGAGAAAAAAGAAAGGTTCTTAACCTGGACTTAAAAACATTCACACTTGGGGCTCACATCATTTCTGTTGGCAACTTATTCCATTTGTGTGCAGCATAATAGCTAAATGCTGCTTCACCATGTTTGCTTTGGACTCTGTGCTCTACTATTTGACCTGAGTCTGTCGATCTCAGAGCCCTACTGGGTTTATATTCAATTAGCATTTTTTTCATGTATTCAGGACCTAAACCATTTAGTGATTTATAGACCAGTAGCAGAACTTTAAAATCTATTCTAAAGCCAACTGGGAGCCAGGGTAAAGACTTTAGAATTGGAGTAATATGTTCCTCTTTGGTCTGGTCAGAACTCGAGTTCAAGCATTCCGAATGAGCTGCAGCTGTTTAATGCTCTTTTTGGGGAGTCCAGCCAGAAGACCATTACAATAGTCAAGTCTACTTGAGATAAACGCATGGATGAGTCTGCTTGGTACATGCAAGCCTTCAGTCTGAATATGTTCTTCAGATGGTAGAAGGCATCCATCCATCCATCCATTTTCTGTGCCGCTTTATCCTCACAAGGGATGCGGGCGTGCTGGAGCCTATCCCTTCTAACTTCAGGCGAGAGACGGGGTACACCCTGAACTGATCGCCAGCCAATCGCAGTGGTAGAAGGCAGTTTTTGTAATTGATTTGATATAACTGTTGAAAGTCAGGTCGGAGTCTATCAGGGCACCAAGGTTTCGGACATCGTCTTTGGTTTTTTAAAGAGAGTGACTCCAGGTACTAACAGCAATCCACTTTTCTTTATTGCCAAAAACAATTATATCAGTTTTGTTGAGGTTTAATGGAAGACAATTTTTTGCTCATCCAGTTGTTTATCTGTTTTTGAGAGTGACACAAAACCTCAATTGAGCTGTAGTCATCTGGAGACACTGCTAGATAAATCTGTGTGTCATCTGCATAGCTACGATTGTCAAAATTAAAGTGCTGAAGAATTTGACCCAAGGGTAGCATATACAGGCTGAACAGGAGGGGTCCAAGAACTGACCCTTGAGGGACCCCATCGGTCATTGCCATTCGATGAGATTGAACACTTCCAATGGTTACAAAATAACCTCTTTCCTCCAGGTAGGGCCTGAACCATTTAAGGACTGTTCCATTTAGTCCTACCCACGTTTCCAATCTGTTCACCAGTATATTATGATCTACCGTATCAAAAGCCACACTGAGATCCAACAAGACCAGAAGTGATACCTTTTCCGAGTCAGTATTCAACCTTATATCATTGAGCACTTTGATAAGAGCAGATTCTGTAATGTGATGCATTCGAAACCCTGATTGAAATTTCAAAAAGGCCATTTAAGTTCAAGAAATTGCTGAGTTTTTTTTTAAACAACTTTCTCAACAATCTTGGCTATGAAAGAGAGATGTGAGATGGGTCTATAGCTTGCTAACATGGAAGCGTCCACTGTTCTATTTTTTGATTATTGGCTGATAATCAGCTAGCACAGACTTCACAATAACTTTGAAAAAGGCAGATGGTATTGAGTCAAGACAGCTCGTTGATGGTTTTAGGTGCTGAACCGTTTTCTCTACAGTTTTTTGGTCAACTGTATCAAATTCTGACATGGTCATAGAGTTTTTTTCTGGGTGGCTTCAGATGTCGTATCATTTTATCATTTTGCTGATTTGTGCTGATATTTAAGCTGGTGTATTGTATTTTATTCACTAAAATAGCAAGCAAATTCATTGCATTTATCGACTGTGCAAGTGTTGTTGAAGTTCTTTCTGATGATTTCAGAAAAGTGTTGCTGTCTAGCCCTGACTAATTACAAAGACTGTCTGTCGAGGTCATAGTCAATTTGGAGTTTAGTTTTTCTCCACTTACGTTCTGCTTTCCTGCACTTTGATTTAGAGGTGTTTACCATCATTGTGCTCCTCCGCGGTGTTCTTGGTCACCTCAAGATTGTCTTAGTTTTAATAGGAGCGACAGCATTCATGACATTTGAGATTTTACAGATGAAATCCTCCAAAGGTACATCAACTGTCTCGGCATTCACAGTTTGTGGCACAGCTCTGGTCTCCATAAACTTAGTGGTGGTACTCTCATTTATGTACCTTTTCTTAATAGCCATAGAGGTTGTCTGAACTTTTGGAAGAATCTGTAATTAAAAAAATACGCAAAAATGGTCAGAAATAGCCATATATTAGAAGATAGCAGGGTAGACATATCCTTCATGTCAACTGATAGAATTTCAACATCCTTAGAGATGACCAGGTCTAAGATGTGACCCTGAGTGTGGGTTGGACTCTTAATATGTTGAGAGAGGTCAAATGTGTTTTTTAGATTTTTTTTTTTCCACGCTATTGTAAAAATTAATGTTAAAGTCTCCCGTTATGACAAAATAGTTGTAGTCAGAACAAATAACTGACAGCACTTCTGAAAAATCCTCCATAAATTTTGGGATTGTTCGGGAACAACTGCATCTTTTTGTCCTTCAGCCGTGTCAACAAAGCCAGTGTTTTCCTTTCGGGCCGCTGAATGACGTACACAGTAAAACATGTTGGCAGCCAACAACTTAACAACTTGTCTATTTAGACAGAAACCGTCTTCCTTGTAAAGATGTCCGTTTTCCCAAAAAAAGGGGAAATTGTCAATGAAATTCACAGATAGTGCAGTACACACTTCTTTGAGCCACTTACTTAATTGACTGATCCTACTGAAACGTTCATCATCCAAACATTGCACTTTTGTTAGGACATCAATGAAATATCGCTTCAGTACCTCTGATTGCTGCTTGACAACATCCAGGGCCCCTGTGTGCATAATGACAGATTTCACAGTTAGGTGCTCATTAATGATCTCCAGGATTTTTTTTTTTGAGATATCAGACACCATATCATTGGTAAAACACCGTACTTTGGTGTTCTTCTCACTGCAAAAACGTTTCACATCCTTGAATGCTCCATCACCAACCATTAACATTTGGGGTGCCATTTTTGTGTGTGTATGATTTAGTTTCATACCTTTCAGGGGTGGTGGAGGATGAGCATTCTTGGCCAGGGTCTTGTAAAAGTGGCTGAAATCTATTTCTAAGTCTGATGTCAATGTTTTGCATTGACTCGCGTCCTCTTTTCTTGTCCTTCGCTGTAACGGCCGTCCACGGCCGCTCACTAGGGGTTAAAGCAGCACACAACGCAGGCCAGCTGTATTCCTCAGTGGAGGTGGTGGTGGTGTTGTTGTCCCCTCCCTTTTAGATGTTGTCCCAATCCAGTAAATTCCAGGGAGAACTGTTGGATGATCCATTACCGTTTCCACAGTCCACATCAATTCTATTTATTGTACTAAGTGGCTGTCTATTAGCACACTTCTGCTCACCATTTTGAGACATCGGTAGAGTGGTTTCATTCCTCGACTGTCCATTTACATCCACATACACTTCAAGTTGGTGGATTTTGTTTTGAGGACCAACACCCACTGTAGCGGTCCAGGATAGTCCTCAGCGGGGTAGAGAGGCCTCTTGTTGCTGGTCTCGTTGCCAATCGCAGCCCTGCGCTAATTAGCAGGCCACAGTCATGCGTACGGAGGTAAAAAAAAACAATATTGGAAAATGGCAACAACTGACTGAATCTACAAAAAAAAGTACATTCCCACAATTTTAAAAATATCCAGGAGTCGCTTATTCCAATTTTATTGGAAGAAGAAAACAAGCTCATCAGCATAACAAAATACAAACAGAGGCGAAACAAGCAGCAGCAATTAGAAAAGCGTCTGCACTGTATGAGAGCAGGAAGAGAAGTGAACATGCGCTCCTTCAAAGTGTAAGTTTAGCCAGAGCTGTCCACATGTCCCAACTATACACTGCATCCGCTACATAGGGCATTTTCAGATTGAAAGTGTTTTATCATTTTATTTTATTTTGGCTTTTTTTTTTTTCAACCTGTCCTGTTCAGCTGCATGGCCTTTCAGAATGGATCTGTATGCCTTTGTGCTGGAACAGTTTTGCTGTGCAACAGAGGGAGTTTGAAAAACTATTATTATTTAATTAATTTATTTATTCTGTTTATTGAAAATGCAGCCGTTTTATCTTTTTGACGGACTTCAAAGAAATGAAAAATCAATTTTCCATGATTTTCAGGGAGCCTCCACTGTTGATGTTCGGTGGTCATTCACACATAAATGATAAATATTCAAGTGCATAATTCGTTAATGAAATAATACTATACTACTACTACTACTACTACTACTACTACTAATAATAATAATAATAATAATAATAATAATAATAATAATAATAATAATAATAATAATAATAATAATGGTTAAGCAGCACAGTGGGCGACTGGTTAGCACATCTGTCTCACAGTTCTGAGGACTGGGGTTCAAATCCCGGCACGCCTGTGGGGAGTTTGCATGTTCCCCCGTGCTTGCGTGGGTTTTCTCCGGGCACTCTGGTTTTCTCCCACATCCCAAAAAACATGCATGGTCGGGTGATTGAAGACTCTAAATTGCCCGTAAGTATGAATGTGTGCGCGAATGGTTGTTTGTTTATATGTGCCCTGCGATTGGCTGCGTCGCTTGTGAGGATAAAGCGGTCTGGACAATGGATGGATAATAATAATAATAATCGAACAAATGAGCTCAAAGTGCTCAAGCGCAACATTAAAAAAGACAAAACGAGATACATCTAAAATAAACTAGTCAAGATTAAAATCAACTACTAAAAACAATGGGCCTCATTCACTGACAGTGCATAAGTAAAAGTTTGTGTTTAAATTGTGCGCTCGCACTTTTGCGCACGTTTGACACACAAATCCGTGTTTGACCAATATGTTCGTCTTATTCCTTTCAAATCAAGCAAAATCATCTGTGCCATCCTTTTAGTTATGTGGTTATTGCCATTCATTGATTGTTGTACTCAAATGTTGCCATTCAGTCAAGTTTAAAGAAATAGGCCCTCTTTATTACCAACTGTAACATTGGTATATGAACATGGATAGACATTACTTTAAAGAAGCTTCTGATTTCCCAACTACAGCTTGTTACTAGTTCATGTGGTTCTCATCTAGGTTCATTTCAATCTTCAGTTTTGGTTCACGTTCTTAAAAATACATAAATAAAGAAAAAAAGCAAAACCAAAATCCAAAACACATGCGATTGCTCACTTCTCTTATTGGTCACAAGAATGTAAACAGGAAGACATTTTGATGAAGGCAGTGCTGAGTGAATCTGCATTAATATCCACATTGCAGTACCTAGATACCACTGGTAAAACCACCCAAAAACAGTTACACCATGTAGCACTCTATTAGTGTTCTATTTCTGTATTGCCTCATAGTTTTGTGCATATGTGAATCTGAGCGTGGCTCCTTGTGCTTGCCTGAAGGCATTTGTGTGTTTGCGTATGCAGTATCTGAACAGCAGATTCTTCTAAACCAGAGGCACAAATCTCACTTAATCTGTAGTTAACGACTGTTTAAACAACCTACATAAATGTTAAACAGTTCTGCCTATGCCTGATTCAATAGGAGGCATTTTACTTCATGCAAAAACAGGCCGCCAAGGCAAGGCCCCCCCCCCCCCCCCTGACTTGCATTTAATGTGTAAAGAAGGCAGTCATTATCAGCCTCACAATGACACAATTCACTCAGACTGTGTGTCTGCTATCCCATTTGGTTTGTGTCAGGACCCCAGTTCTGCTGATGGATATCTTATTGGAAGAGTTAATCAAGAGCTAAAGCATGAAGAATTGATGTGTTCATGCTGTTTGGTTTAGACAGTACACAATGTGTTTCCTCTGGCAATGTTTCATATAGGAGATGTGATTAAAGTGCATCTGATGTGTGACGATGCGATGGGCAGACGAGCTTGACACAAAGCTGAATTTTTCATCAAGGTTAAACGTTTTGAAGATGCTTTTTTTGTTTAGCTCCACCAATGTCAGGAAGGAATGATTAGGCAATGTGTCTCTGTATTCATTAATTTGTCAAAAAGAATCCATTGATCTCCATGGTTGTTCTCCATTTTGCCTTGGGCAAACGTGTGTGCTCTCTGTTAGCCTCAGTATGCCATTGTATTTTCTGGATGGTTTAAAAATGATCAACACCTTGACTGATATAATCCAAAGCTTTTGTGCACTTATTAATACATCAGGCCAGCTGTTTTACGCATCTATTGTTTAAAAATAGTATGTCGGACCGTTAATATGCTTGATAGCTTCTTAGCAAAGCAAGGTGTGTAAACAAACCAATGACAAGGCCAAAACCTAGTCAGATCCTGTGTCTGCATTCCACCTGACCCGGGAGAGAAGAAAGATGTTTAGCCCCAAGGTTAGCGACAAAGCAAGTTGGAGCCGTGGAGACGGTTGCTCAGGTGGTAGAGGTCGTTTCTCAACCCAAGATAGTGAACCCCAGTTGCTCCTGATGCTGCACCATTGCTGTTTGAATGAGCTGTTCATTTCCTATCATAACAACACATGCAATTAATCATTGTGTGACTGGGTGAGCGAAGTGACTTCACTTTGATAAATCATATTTACCATGTAACAACCATTTGTATCTCCCTTGCAGTTTGGGGATAGGAGAATTTGGCAAAAAAGTATATTTTGAAATCAAGTTTTTCAAACATGGGTGGGTTGCACGTATTGCTCAAAGATTAAAATCTACTTATGTCAACAAAATTGTTTACCAAAGTAGAATAAACAAATTCTGATTACAGGCTATGTTTCAATTATCCTTTTTTTTCCCGTTAAAATTGATATTATTTATTACCCCCCCCCCCCATCACGGCTCCTTCTATAATTGTGATTGAATTCGCTTTGGTAAATCCAATAAAAATGTACATTTTAAGATGCAAAGTTAGTGCACACATCCAACCTCCCTGAAAATGAACAACAATACTTTTCGCTTTAAGAAAAAAAAACACAAATAAGAATCGTATCACTGTGGCCACTCTTGTTGAATGGACACTTAACAACCCACACAGTCAGTGGTGTGTAGAAAGGCGAGCAGTGCATTTAAGAAGGCAAGGCTCTCTCCACTCAACGCTCTCGGCGAGCACAGTGATTTACTGTTCCTCTCAGCAGTGTTATAAACGCTGCTCCGTTTGATAATGAGCTTCTGACACGCTGCATGTTTCCAGTGTGTTTTTCTTTGGCTCAGTGGCGACGGCTGCCTGATTGCTGCCCCCATTAAAAAGGCATTTCTACTGACAGAAGTGCAGAAGTCAGCCTTACACACTCCCATTTGAAACAATCAATTTCGAAAGGTAATAAGTGGGTGTATCAAGAACCTACTTTGAATCTATTTTTGCAAAGAATTTCTTTTAAAATTGTACAGTCCTTTTCAGATAGTTACCTTCTTTCTTCTGTGTTATAAAATTTTCTGTTTTACAAAATGTTTGAGACGCTTTGTGTTCACGGTGTCCCCCCCCCCAAAAAATAACCATTCATCCATTTTCGGTACTGCTTATCCTCACTCGGGTTGCGGGCATGCTGGAGCCTATCCCAGCTATCTGAAATGAAATGAACCTAGATGAGAACCACATCAACTAGTAGCAAGCTGTAGTTGGGAAATCAGAGTAAGACGAGCTGAGACTTCTTTAAAGTAATGTCTATCCATGTTCATGTACCAATGTTACAGTTGGTAATAAAGAGGGCCTATTTTCTTTAAACTTGACTGAATGGCAACATTTTAGTACAACAATCAATGAATGGCAATAACCACATAACTAAAAGGATGGCACAGATGATTTTGCTTGATTTGAAAGGAATAAGACAACAATGTTAATTCATAGGAACATATTGGTCAAACACGGATTTGTGTGTCAAACGTGCGCAAATGTGCGAGCGCACAATTTAAACACAAACTTTTACTTATGCACTGTCAGTGAATGAGGCCCATTGTTTTTAGTAGTTGATTTTAATCTTGACTAGTTTATTTTAGATGTATCTCGTATTGTCATTTTTAATGTTGCGCTTTAGCACTTAGAACTCATTTGTTTGATTATTATTATTATTATTATCCATCCATTGTCCGGACCACTTCATCCTCACAAGGGTCGCAGGCGTGCTGGAGCCTATACTAGCTATCTTCGGGCGAGAGGCGTGGTTTCCCCCCCGAACTGGTTGCCAGCCAATCGCACGGCTCATATAAACAAACAACCTTTCATATTCACATCTATGGACAATTTAGAGTCTTCAATCAACCTACCATGCATGTTTTGGGGATGTGGGAGGAAACCGGCGTACCCGGAGAAAACCACACAGGCGCCGGGAGAACATACAAACTGCACACAGGTGAGGCCAGATTTGAACCTGGGTCCTCAGAACTGTGAGGCAGATGTGCTAACCAGTCGGCCACCTTTATGTATTATGTACCCTTTTATTTAACTTTTCACTTCAGCATATTTGTGGCAACTGTATGAGCACATTGTTACACATTCAGGATATTAATAGAATAGCAGACCTAAAGTCTGACCTGGCCTTATCTGCAGTCATAAAAACCCAATCAAATCCATCATCTGACAAGTTTTAGTAAGACTATCAAGCTGTTAAAGAGGATCCACTAGTATTAATACTGGAACATTTTCACACTCTGCTAATGGCTCTCCGTTTGCAAAACTTTGGAATGAAAAGCACATCGTCTATATTAAACAAACACTGTGCAGAGACTGCACATGCTGAAGTAAAAAAATTCCACTCACCCTAGATTGTACTGTACATGTGCATGCAGGATTTCCATACCCCAAGATCCAAGAAAAGATAGAAAATGTGGAAAAACAAAGTAAAATCCCATTCAAATTTCTTCTCCTGCTGTCCTGCAGTCAGCCCCAACAGTGTTATGTCCCAAATTACAGCCTGTACAGAGGGCATCTTGGCACAGAGGCAAGTGGTGACTGACAGCTGCTCAAACAACATCTGATATGCAATATGCATGTTGCCCATTGCAGCTAAACAATTAGGATGTTGCATTCATCATCGCTGGGTGATTGAATAAAAGCCAGGATTCTACTTTGAGGACCACAGATCCCAGTATGCCCCATTTTTTTGCCCCAGTGTGACCAAATCCCCTTTCCACGTTTGTCTGGACTTGACATACAAAGTTGCCACTCCAAAAGATGCTGTCCAGACAACATACGACACTTGCGCTCTCTCGTCGCAGGATGGAATAGTCTTTAACCACTTGGACCTCAGACAGTATGACTACATTGGGTTAAGACAGTAAATTCACTACAACCTTTTCTTTTGTACTTAAATGACCATAATTAGTATAACCCAGGGCGGCACAGTGACCGACTGGTTAGCACGTCTTGCTCACAGTTCTGAGGACCAGGTTTCAAATCCCGGCTCCACCTGTGTGGAGTTTGCATCATCTCCCCGTGCCTGCGTGGGTTTTCTCCGGGTACTCTGGTTTCCTCCCACATCCCAAGAACATGCATGGTAGGTTGATCGAAGACTCAAAAATCTTTGAAATTTAAAGCTTGAAATACCACCATTTTTTTAGATCCAGTAGGTGTCAGTAATGAGCAAAATCAGCCTCATTTGCTTAAGCTACCCTGAACATGTCTAGATGGGGGGGCCTTGATAGGAGTTGAAGAAGAGAAGAGACAAAGAAGAAGGTAGAGTTGTTAGAGCAAGCTACGTTGGTGAATGCTATGCTACTGCTTGTGCTACCTCAGAATAAAGTGAAGTGAAAGGAAATACAAGTCTGCTCCTTGGAGATACAACATATTGGCAACAAGGCAACATGAATGGTGGCTGCTGATGAAAAATACAACACGGCGCTGGAAACGCTTGTGAATTTATTCACGCTGAATGTGAATGCTGTTGCCAAAAGTTACCGCTTCAGACAACGGAGCCAGTGTCCAGGTGAGAGTACAGACCAGTTTGTGACCGCTTTGAAAGAGTTAGTTTTGAAGAGTCAATTTAGAAATATGGAAGAGGAAATGATAAGAGACCAAATCATTGAAAAGAATAAATTCAGCATGCATCAGGGAGCATTTATTGCTAGAAATACCCTTCACCGTCACCAAAGCTTTGTCCGTTGCAAGCCAAATTGAGATGGCTGTGTCTGAAGCTAAACTATGCGCAAGGAAACAATGTATGGCGATGTACACATTGTTCAACAGGGACAATCATTACAGCAACACTAAGGGAAGTTCCATGGAGGACAGCAATTACAGTCACCACCACTGACAACTCAAAGGAAAACATGTCACAGATGTGGCTCATTCCAGCACACTTTGTTGGTTAGGAGCAAATGTAGCGTTTGTGGACCTCAATGCTACTGCAGCTCTTTACGTTGTTAAAATTGTCTATTAACTATTGTAGTCACCACAAGAAAAGACAGGCCAGACCCGAGGCTTTGTGTAGACTTAAGAGAACCTAATAAGTCAGTTGTAGTTTCCCACTACCTCACAAGTGACCTTATAAAATTCTGAGGTCACATTACCATGGATTACATGGTGTGTCCGATAGAGAGATAAGCTCTTAACCAATAAAGTGCTGGGCCTGTAATACCTATACGCGTTTCGAGACAATCTAGTAATATATTATGATTGATGGTATCAAAGGCAGCGCTGAGGTTGAGTAATAATAATATTGATGAGGTGTCGCAGTCCACAGCTAGTAAAAGATCATTCGTCACTTTTGTAAGGGCCGTTTCACTAGAGTGGTTTGCCCTGAATCTGTACTGAAAAAGTTCAGTTACATTGCTAGAGGCCATGTGATCATGAAGCTTTTTTTTTAAAGAAATTTCTAAATAAATGGGACATTTAACACTGGGCTATAATTGTAAAGACTCTCAGGGTCGAATAACGGCTGAAAGCTGCAGGTACAGTGCCAGAGGAGGAGTGATTAATTTATATTGAATCTAGAAATCTTCAGGCCTACGGCATGGTGAGCGGCTGTGGACTTCGTTACCGGCCTGCCCCCCTCTGAAAGTAACACTTAAAACTTTGCAAAACAAATATGAGCGTGCATCTAAAGAATTCCATACCGGATCACTCGTGGCCCGGGTTAAAAACGTACGCCACCGGCGCCGTCAACCTGCAGGGCGTCAGTGGAAATTCAGCTACTGTGGGTCGAAGTCGAAGAAGAAGCGGTGGAAAGCGGGTTCTTCGGCAGAAAGAGAAGAGGAAAGCACAGAGCATCGAACTGAATGTGGGGACTTTGAATGTTGGGACTATGACAGGAAAATCTCGGGAGACGGTTGACATGATGATTAGGAGAAAGTTTGATATATTGTGTGTCCAGGAGACCAGGTGGAAAAGCAGTAGGGTTAGCCTTACCCTAACCCTAGCCTAACCCTAACCCAAATCATACAAGGAAAAGGGTTAGCTAAGAAGAAGTGGGACACTGAGACAACCGAGGAGAGGCGAAAGGAATACATTGAGATGCGACATAGGGCAAAGGTAGAGGTGGCAAAGGCCAAACAAGAGGCATATGATGACATGTATACCAGGTTGGACACTAAAGAAGGAGAAAAGGATTTATACAGGCTGGCCAGACACAGGGATAGAGATGGGAAGGATGTGCAGCAGGTTAGGGTGATTAAGGATAGAGATGGAAACATGTTGACTGGTGCCAGCAGTCTGCTAGCTAGATGCAAAGAATACTTCAAGGAGTTGATGAATGAGGAAAATGAGAGAGAAGGGAGAGTAGAAGAGGCAAGTGTGGTGGACCAGCAAGTGGCAATGATTAGTAAGAGGGAAGTTAAAAAGGCATTAAAGAGGATGAAAAATGGAAAGGCAGTTGGTCCTGATGACATTCCTGAGGAGGTATGGAAGCATCTAGGAGAGGTGGCTGTGGAGGTTTTGACCAACTTGCTCAATAGAATTCTAGCGCGTGAGAAGATGCCTGAGGAATGGAGGACAAGTGTGCTAGTGCCCATTTTTAAGAACAAGGGTTATGTGCAGAGCTGTGGGAACTATAGAGGAATAAAGTTGATGAGCCACACAATGAAGTTATGGGAAAGAATAGTGGAGACTCAGGACAGAAGTGACTATTTGTGAGCAACAGTATGGTTTCATGCCTAGAAAGAGTACCACAGGTGCATTATTTTCCTTGAAGATGTTGATGGAAAAATACAGAGAAGGTCAGAAGGAGCTACATTGTGTCTTTGTACATCTAGAGAAAGCCTATGACAGAGTACCCAGAGAGGAACTGTGGTACTACATGCATAGGTCTGGAGTGGCAGAAAAGTATGTTAGAATAATACAGGACATATACGAGGGCACCAGAACAGTGGTGTGCTGTAGGTGTGACAGAGGTATTTAAGTTGGAGGTGGGACTGCATCAGGGATCAGCTCTGAGCCCCTTCCTGTTTGCAGTGGTGATGGATAGGTTGACAGATGAGGTTCGACTGGAATCCCCGTGGACCATGATGTTTGCAGATGACATTGTGATCTGCTGTGAAAGCAGGGAGCAGGTGGAGGAACAGTTAGAAAGGTTAAGTCAAGAACTGGAAAGCAAAGGAATGAAGATTAGCCAAAATAAGACAGAATATATGTGCATGAATAAGAGGGGTGGTGGGTAAAGAGTGAGGCTACAGGGAGAAGAGATAGCAAGGGTGTAGGACTTTATATACTTGGGGTCAACTGTCCAGAGCAACGGTGAGTGTGGTCAGGAAGTGAAGAAACGGGTCCAAGCAGGTTGGAACGGGTGGAGGAAGGTGTCAGGTGTGTTATGTGACAGAAGAGTCTCTGATCCTAGCAGAGACTCTTCTGTCACAAGAGTCTCTGCTAGGATGAAGGGCAAAGTTTATAAAACAGTTGTGAGGCCAGCCATGATGTACGGATTAGAGACAGTGGCACTGAAGAGACAACAGGAAGCAGAGCTGGAGGTGGCGGAAATGAAGATGTTGAGCTTCGCTCTCGGAGTGACCAGGTTGGATTAAATTGGAAATGAGCTCATCAGAGGGACAGCCAAGGTTCGATGTTTTGGAGACAAAGTTAGAGAGAGCAGACTTCTATGGTTTGGACACGGCCAGAGGAGAAATAGTGAGTATATTGGTAGAAGGATGATGAGGATGGAGCTGCCAAGCAAGAGAGCCAGAGGAAGACCAAAGAGAAGGTTGATGGATGTCGTGAGGGAAGACATGAGGGCAGTTGGTGTTCGAGAGGACGATGCAGGAGAAAAGGATGACATGGAAAAGGATGACGCGCCGTGGCGAGACCTAAAGGGACAAGCCGAAAGCAAAAGAGGAAGATCGATCGTTTTTCCAAGTGTGTCCATTATTTGCCCCTCGCCTAACTCCCGTCCACCCTGGAAACTGCTAACCTCCTTGTCATACATGTCTTCAAACTCCATGGTATCCCCATCGACATGGTCTCCGGTCGAGGTCCCCAGTTTTCCTCTCTGGTCTGGAAGGAATTCTGCAAGGCGGTGGCGCAACAGCCATCTTATCCTCGGGGTATCACCCGCAGACCAACGGCCAGATGGAGCAGGCCAACCAAACCCTGGAATCGACACTGTGTGGCCGCCCGCAACCTCTCCTCATGGAGTTCCTTCCTCCCATGGATTGAATACGCTCATAATTCCCTCACTAGCTCGACTACTGGTATGTCCCCATTCATGGCTTGCTACGGTTTCCAACCTCCACTGTTCGACCGACAGGAGCGGGCGGTGGCAGTCCCCTACGTACAAGATCACCTCCAGAGAGTCCAGGCGGTTTGGAAGGACATCCGGGCAGCGCTGAACCGGTCCGCGGCACGCAACAAGCAGCTCGCGGACAGTCACCCGAATACAAGGTGGGGCAATGCGTCTGGTTCTCTTCCCACGACCTTCCCCTTCAAACAGAGTCCCGTAAACTCGCTCCACGGTTCATTGGTCCTTTTCCCATCACTAAAATCATTAATCCCACTTCCGTCCAGTTAAAACTGCCACAGTCCCTAGAGATTAATCAACATTCCACGTCTCATTGCTCAAGCCTGTCTCCACCTGCGTCGCCTCCCAACACATCCAGGACCACCTCCATAACCTTTGCTCGATAAACTGTTCATCATTTTACATCTGCCTCCGCCTGCTCTTGGGTCCAGCTACTCCCCACACGTGGCACATTGAGCTATTACATAAAACACTGCATTTGTGATTCTAATATCAAGTTCAACCTGCCAAAGAGAATATTGTTTGAGTGCTTTACGGAGATCAAGGAGGATAAGCGAAGACAATTCCCAACTCTGCTGACATGAGGAAATCCGTGATTTTGACAAAACCCATTTCTTCTGAAGTCTGAAGTCATCTTTCTTCCATCCATCCATCCATTTTCTGAGTCGCTGCTCCTCACTAGGGTCGCGGGCGTGCTGGAGCCCAACCCAGCTATCATCGGGCAGGAGGTGGGGTACACCCTGAACTGGTTGCCAGCCAATCGCAGGGCACATACAAACAACCAACCATTCGCAATCACATTCACACCTATGGGCAATTTAGAGTCTCCAATTCATGCATGTTTTTGGGATGTGGGAGGAAACCGGAGTGCCCGGAAAAAAAAACCCACGAAGGCACGGGGAGAACATGCAAACTCCACACAGGTGGGGCCGGGGATTGAACCCCGGTCCTCTGAACTGTGAGGCTGACGCTCTAACCAGTCGTCCACCGTGCCGCCATCTTTTTTCATTATTATAAAGTAAAAAGTAAGTGTTGCACTGGGAGCCAAACACAATCAACAGTAATGTAAATGCATATCCAAATTACATTTTCTTATAGTTGAGGGTTTTCCTCCAGACATCCAACCATACATCTATTTTCCAAACCACTTATCCTCAATAGGGGGGCGGGTATGTTGGCACCTATCTCAGTTGACCTCGGGTGAGAGGCGGGGTGCACCCTGAACTGGTGGCCAGCCAATCACAGTTCCTCCAAACTGCAAGAAATATCTTCAAGAGACATTCCTGACAGTCCATCCATCCATTTTCTACTGTCCATCCATCCATTTTCTACTGTCCTCATTAGGGTCACGGGTGAGTTGAAGCCTATACCAGCTGATTTTGGGAGGTAAGTGGAATAGACCTTGGACTGGTCACCAGCTATTTGCAGGGCAGACATTACTATTTTTTTTCAGTAAAGATTTATGTTCAAATACTATATTATCTCAATCTCATACCTGTGCCGAATGTACAGTATCTCTCAATGCATAACATACATACAAAAACATTGTGCTATATCTTTGCTGTTTGAGTACTGCAGTCTTTAGCCTAGATGTTATGTCCAAAATTAAAATCACCTACAAGCACCTCCCGTTTCGTTTCTAACACCACCACCATGTATGGTTAGGTAGCCTGCAGTCTATTGTTTATTTATTGGATTTTTTTACTTGTTTTCAACCACTTTTTCATGTCGAATTGGGTCTTGTGCTTTCAGAGGCAGATGCAGCATCTGAACCCTTGGGTCATGTCTACTGTGGTGGCCTACTGTATTTTTCACATCCACATTAAGTGTGTAATGATAGTGATCAGTGTGGCGTTAGTGTTGATCAGTGTTTACAGATCAAAAAAAATTTTCATGTGTTCTGTTGATGACTTGCTAAAACCCTTTCCATTCATTTCCCACATAAATCTTCTTTTAGTACCCCATAAAGCTAAGTGTTAGAATTCTGTTTTTCAAAAATAAAAACTGAACGATCACATGGATACAAATAAAAAAATCCTCCCAAGATATTAAAGAATGTGAACAACCAGAGAAAACAACACTCTTGACCAGGTCTATGTGAATATACCTGTATGCCTACAAAGCAACCCCCCTGCCATATCTTAGTCAATCAGATCACATCTCACTGTCCTTGATCCCTGCTTATAAACATAGAATCTGCAGACACAAACCGTCTGTAAAGGCCGTTCAAGCATAGAGAGTGTGGCCACAACAATGACCATCAAAGTGTTCCTGAATCAGAAACTGTGGCTCAACAGTGAGGTGCAGAACCTGTTCATCTTGAGGCACTTAACATATGTAGCAGGTCTAGAACCATTCTCCTCACACATTTACCAACTGAACCCCGCATGAGCAAACATTAGGCAGAAAAGACAAGGAAAAACTCAATGTGAGGAAGAAACTTCGAACAGACCCAAGACTCAGTGTGGGATGGCTGTCTGCCAAGGCCAGTTGGGTTGAGATAGAGTAAGAGAGGTGAGAAACAGCAGGCAGAGAGGGATAAGGATAACAACCAGTGTTTGCTTTACTCATAGTATTAATACTACAGTATTCAATCCATCTGGATTGACTTCCCGGGGTTGATAGTGTGATGGTGTCTCGCCCATGTTCCGTCAGTGCTGGGGCGTTGCCAGCTGGTGCCCACCTAGGTCCCCCGCTCTGGCGCCTCGGTGGGGCCGGCGGACCGCCCTGGGTCCCTCGGTGTTGGACGTGTACCGTCCGCCGGGCTGCTCTCGGGTGGACTCCTGGGCCTGATCCCACCTCTCGATTGATTGGGTGGGGTCCTTGGCCACCGTGGTGCAGGCACAGCAAATACAGGACACTTCTGTCAGTCATTGTGCATGCAAAATGGTGTCAATTCACTTGCATGTGTCTGCAGGCACACATCCCAGGGACTTTTTTGCTGGGTGTGGGGCCACTCACTTATTGCGACAAATAACTCATGAATATGCAAATTGCTTGTGTATCCCCTCACTTTTACTCTCGTCCTATAAACTTTTTTAATTTACATAGTCACTCCCACCACACTTCAGTTGTACCTGCATGCTTCTTCTCCTGTCCTTGTTCTGTCCTATCTTGTCCTATCCTTCCCTCACACGGTGTACCACTACTTCCCCATACAACACTCATATCTAATGTTTCATTGCTCTAAATATACAATGATTTACTTTTCACTTCATGTTTACAATTAGTGCTTTGTCATTTGCCTTCTTTTCTCACTCCCCTCGAGAAACTTTGTTCTGTTCGACTGATCGACTCTGATTCTCAATAAATATCAATTATAATACTAAGAAACCACCCGGCAGTAAATTGAATATGTTTCCAGTGAGGGTGGCACTCTGCCAAGGCTGCCCTTTGTCACCGATTATATTCATAATCTTTCTAAGCGCAGCCAAGGTGACCTCAGCATTAAGTCCCTGCTTTTTGTAGATTACAGACCCTTTCCTTTACTTATTTCCATAATTCTATTCAAGAAGTTAAACTTTTCATAGATTATAGATTCCGTGCCCACAATTTAAACATTTTCAAGTATTTATTTGTTTACCTTTACATAATTTTGGCTTCCAGCTCATAAAACCCACAAAATCAGGAATTCAAAATATTAGAATACTGTGGGTAACTCAGCCCAAATTTTGGAGGCCATAAATGTTTTAAACTGAGTGTCCCAGACCTGTCTCCCATTGAAAATGTGAGGCGCATTATGAAGCGTAAAATACGACAACAGAGACCCCGCACCGTTAAACAGCTGAAGCTGTACATCAAGCAAGAATGGGAAAGAATTCCACCTACAAAGCTGCAACAATTAGTGTCCTCAGTTCCCAAACGTTTATTGAATGTTGTTAAAAGAAAAGGTGATGTAACACAGTGGTAAACATGACCCTGTCCGAGCTTTTTTGGAATGTGTTGCAGCCATAAAATTCTAAGTAAATTTGCTAAAAACAATACAGTTTATCAGTTTGAACATTAAATATCTTGTTTTAGTCATGTAGTCAATTAAATAAAGGTTGAACATGATTTGCAAATCATTGTATTCTGTTTTTATTTATGTTTAACACGAAGTCCCAACTTCATTGGAATTGGGGTTGTACTAAGCTCAAAGCACCTGCACAGGTTTCCCCAGGTGTCATTAAATTGCTTCAGTTTGGTTCAATTGTCTCAGTTGGGTTCAATATGGAGATGCCTGCAGACTTGACAACTGGCCAGAAGTTCATAGCTCAGGAGGCTGGCTGTTCACAGAGTGCTGTGTCCAAGCCTATCAATGGAAAGTGTAGTGGAAGGACAAAATGTGGCAGAAGAAGATGCACCACAAAAGAGATGACTGCGGATTATCAATCAGAGAAGATTCAAGAATCTAGCAGAGATCCAGAAAGAGTGGAAGGAGGCGGGAGTCACAGCTTCAAAAACCAGCACATTCAAACGCATCCAGTAGATGGGCTACAACTGTTGGGTTCCTCGGGTCAAGCCACTTGAGCCAACATAGGAAGCGTCTCGACTGGGCCAAGGAGAAGAAGGACTGGACTGTTGGCCAGTGGTCCAAGGTCCTCTTTTCCGATGAAAGTGAAGTGTGCCTTTCATTCGGGAATCAAGGTCCAGGGGTTTGGAGAAATACGGGTGAACAACAGAACCCAAGCTGCTTGAGGTCCAGTGTGAAATTTCCACAGTCAGTCATGATTTGGGGTGCAATGTCCAGTGCAGGTGTTGGTAAACTCTGCTTTCTTAAATCCAAGGTCACCGCAACAGTCTACCATGATGTTTTACAGGACTTTGTGATTCCTTCTGCTGAGGATCTGTATGGAGATACAGATTTTATCTTCCCTTGCCCATACCGCCAAAAGCACCTGGTTTGATGCCCATGCCATCACAGTGCTTGAAGGGCCAGCCAACTCATCGGATCTAAACCCCATTGAGAATCTATGGGGTCTTTTCAAGAGGAAAATGAGGGGCACCAGACCCAAAAACAAAGAAGAAGGGACAGCAAGCATCAAGGAAATCTTGGCTTGCATAACTCCCAGGCAATGCCACAGGCTGATTGCTTCAATGCCACGCCACATAAAGGCAGTGATTAAAGCAAAGGGATTCCCAGCCAAGTATTGATTAAGGTATCGTTTTGAAAGTACCATATTTTGATTGATTTAATGTGATGCTAATTTCTTTCTTGTTTGTTCTACAAAAACAGAGAATTAAATGGTGATTTCTTCACAGTATTAATTTTTTTTAAATTCCTGATTTCGTGGGTTTTATGAGCTTGAAGCCCAAATTATGTAAAAATAAATAAATACTGGAAATTGTTTAAATTGTGGACCCTGAATCTATAATCTATGAAAGTTTAACTTTTTGAATGAAATTATGGAAATAAATAAACTTTTCCATAATATTAAATTTTTTTGGAAAGGGTCTGTATGTGGCTCTGTTGCCTTCATCGAGTTGCGAGCATCGACTCTCACTGGAGCGGTTCGCAGCGGTATGTGAAGCGATTAGGATGAGAATCAGCACTTCCAAGTCCTCAGTCAGGAAAGGTTGGAGTGCCCTCTCCCGGTTTGGGATGAGATCCTGCCCTCAGTGGAGGAATTCAAGTATCTAGGGTCTTGCTCATGAGTGAGGGAAGAATGAAGTGGGAGATTGACAGGTGGCTAGTGATTCGGACTCATATTGGAGAAGAAAGAGCTGAGCTCACCGATGGTCATGAACTGTGGGTAGTGACAGAAAGATTGCGGATACAATATATATATATATATATATATATATATATATATATATATATATATATATATACGGTGACCGACTGGTTAGCACATCTGCCTCACAGTTGTGAGGACCAGGGTTCAAATCCTCGCCTGTGTGGAGTTTGCATGTTCTCCCCGTGCTGCGTGGGTTTTCTCCGGGCACTCCGGTTTCCTCCCACAGCCCAAAAACATGCTTGGTAGTTTGATTGCAGACTCTAAATTGGCCGTACGTGTGAATGTGAGTGCAAATGGTTGTTTGTTTATATGTGCCCTGCGATTGGCTGCCAAACGGTTCCCGGTGTAACCGCCTCTCACCCGAAGATAGCTCTGGGTGTGTATATATATATATATATATATATATACACACACACAGACACATATGATGGAACGATATGTCACAGCCGCCAAGAAATCATACAACTAGTTAAAGAATTTTCTACAAACCTATACAGTGACCCTCACCGAATGATTACTGGAAAACTAGAAGCAGACCCAGTTCCATGTATCCTGAATAAAGAGGTTGAAAATGCTATTAGTTCACTTAAGGCTGGAAAAGCTTGTGGTCTGGATGAAATTTCTGTTGAAATTCTTACAGCAGGAGGCAACGAACTGAATAAGATCCTTGTAAAGCTATTTCAACGGTGCTTGGACTTGCAAGAAGTAGCGGCGACATGGAAAGACGCAGAAATCATTTTGCAACATAAATCAGGCGATAAAATGGACCTAAGAAATGA